>NC_089581.1:50807744-51098533 GCF_019320115.1 Miscanthus floridulus | reverse complement strand
TTCGTGAAGAAGTACTGCTGGCTGGTTTGTGTGAGAGAAAAATACTGTTCTGGCTGAAAATTTACGATCGTTTACGACAAGCCACATTGGTTAAACTTTATTAGTTTCCCAATTAATAAATATTTTAAAATCATTTTTTATTTGAGGAAGTAGGAGGATAGGGACGCAGGTGCAGACAATGCAGTCTTCCCCTAATGTTGCCTGTTGCTTTCGTGATGATCACCCTGTTCGCTTGTTAGTTTCAGTCAGGCTTATTCAACCAGCCAACAGTGTTTTTCTCTCACAAAAAACCAGCACCAACCAGCCCAAACCAGCACCAGCACCAACCAGCGAACACGCTGATCCAGATGAAGCGAAAAGCAACATTGCATTCAAATCTGAGTACCTTGCTAGCACAGAAATATGTATGCATGACTGCCATCAACAATCAACATGTTCGTTTGGTCGTAAACGATCGTGGATTATATGTCAGAGTATTTTTCTCTCACACCAAACCAGCCAACAATAATAATCCACGATCGTTTCATCCGAAACGAATAGGCTGAATGTCGATCTAGGATAAGCACCTGATGTGTGTGTGTGGGGGGTGGGGGGAGGGGGGGGGGGGGGGGGGAGGCCCCCCTATGGTCTGAAGTTTTCTTAAATAACCCTGCTTTAGCCGTTGTAGAAATAGGTATCTCAAAGGAAATGAGTTCTTGAGCCGGCCAAGCTTTACCTTCATCTTGACCCCCCTTAGTTTTGTCTCTGATTCCGCCTAGTACGTCGTCTACTAGCTGCTCCTATCCTACGATCTCAAGGATTTTCTTTAGTAATATATATAAATGGCGTACCCAGTGCAGAGAGCTCCCGTTATGTGTGGGGTCTAGGGAAGAGTGTCAGTGGCAAGCCTTATCCTCGCTTGTGCAATGCGAGGAGACCGCGACTCAAACCCGGAACCTTCCGGTCACAGGCGTTAAAACTCTACCGCTTGCACCAGACCCGCCCTTCTCTTTAGTCATATATGTATAGCTCAGCCATACTTGTACGTTCCACGCGGGATCAAGTGGAGTGTAAAACAAAGTGTGTGTTTTGTCTCCGGACGAACCAAAATTAGAATTCCTTGCTCGGGTCACTTCGATGCTTTCGCTGCCACTATGACATTGCAGACGCATGAACTGACGTCTCGCGTTATCGCTTTCGTGATGATAGTAATGATGATGATAGCGTGCGTTAACACGTATCACATCACTGTCATCGTGATAACAGTTGGGGAAAAAAATGGGTGACCAATGCAAGCTGAACAAACAGGAGGAGATTTGGAAGCATGCAGCGGCTCATTTGTTCAGCATGGTTCTTATGACCCGGAAGAGAATATGCATGGACATTCGTGGCCTGTCGTCTCACAAGTCGCATGTAGAACATCGACGGCCCGTCGTCACGGCCTCGCATGCATTGCGTGACTCCCCACGCGTCTGTGTGATCGTGTCTCATCGTCGATGAATAATCATCAGAGAGGCACAGAAAAATATCGATGGGCGCAATATCAACATCTCGTCTACAGTGACAGTGTCTGCTTACGACTGCTAGCATGGTGGTGAGCATTTTTGACACGCAAATGGAACGTGATCAAATATTTTGTTGGAAGATTTGGCACTAGTCTAGTCTTTAGTTGAAAATAAAGGCAGACCCCTCGAGAGCTTTTGGTTGGCTGCGTAGCTAGCTTCGTCTTTGCATGCACAACTTGCAACAGAGAGGGTTCCTCAATCCACACCGCGGTCAGGGTCAGCCAGCTTGTTATTAACCTGCCACACAACCTCTTACGGCCACGCAACGCACTAGCTAGGCAGCTGCTACCAGGAGACACGCTCATAGAGCTGGCCAGCTGGGCATAGCAACTAGCTAGTACTATTTTTTCTTCTGAATTTTGTATGCTATGGGCGTGATTGGTTCTCGTTTGGGGCCAACCTGTCCCGTATCTGAGAGCCAGGCGCAGGGCAGCCTGGTCTTGTGCATGCAGCCATCTCGTTTGGGGGTGTGATTGGTGTTGATTGTTGGCACCCGGCTTGGCTCACAGGAGATTTTGTTTGGTTGGCAATAGCGCCGTATCCACGCAGAGGGCCACAGCCAGGAAAATCGGCACCGGGGACGCGCGCACGCACGACGCGGGCCTGGCTCCGAAGAAACGAAGTCTCCCCGCGTTCCTACCGAGCCTGGCTCGACAACGCCTCGTGCATGCGGCTGGCCTGGCACGAGCACCAAAGCAGCGTACCAGTCACAAGAATCCTGCATGCGATGGGCCATGTAAGCAGCCTACCAATCTCTCCATCCTACAACGACTGGTCTGAATATATACGGACTTTGCACTTTGCTTTACGTCGCTATCAAGCGTCCGTAGGCATCGGCTGAAGTTGGTGTGATAGAAAAATATTGAGCTAGATATAGATAGATACAGTCTGCCGAACAGGCTGTTTATTTAAGATAACTGTCATCGATTGATGGGAAGTTCCTATTAGGTCTCATCAACGTGCGACTTCGGCAACAATAACCATGTCCATATTGCAACGGTGGAACCTGTAAAGCTGTTACATTGTGATTATATGAAAGCAACCTGCGGCAGAGTTAACCTGGACTGGTAAACGATGCATAATAAGGATTACCATATGTATGGATAATGTGCATGATTGAATCGATGACGAATGCATTGAGATATATGCCGTACCATCTTTGGATCGACCGCTTTCGTGGTTCTTAGCATCCACACACCAGTATATTGCAATTCCGTGCCGTGTACAGACGACAAGGCCGCAGATCCTGAGCGAAAGGTAAACATATGGGCCGGACAATCATTTGCAGCTAGATAAGCTAATGGGCTACCACATGCACATTTGCAAAGGTTTGTTGTCTGCCGAGTACAACTCTTTCGTTTGATCCCAAACTCAGAGGGGTTGGAACGGATTGAGAGGGATTCAATCCCCTATGAGTCAAAATCCTCCTACACCCCCTTCAATCCCTCACATCTCAAGATCACACGAACAGGGCATAAAGTCTGATTCGCGTGGTGACAATTAATCCTCTACCCCCTTCAATGCCTTCTTCTCACTGTGCTGCCGCGCCACCACCAACCACGCCCACCGCCACCGGCCTGTGGCGTCCCGTTGCTCTATCCCTATCCTCCACTAATCCAAATTAGAGGGGAAAGGCTAGGTGACTCTTTATCCCCGCCATCCCGCAATAGTTGGCCTTGCCCACTGCCCTCAGCTAGCAGCGCCTGCTGGCCAGCCACGACACCCACCCTCGCCACTCCGCCCCTTACTCTCCCTAATCCAAATCGGAGAAGGAAAATGAGGTGATCCTTTGCCCCCGACACTAACCTTGCTCGTCGCTCAAACCACCACCACTGGCCTAATCCACATTGGAGCACCAACTAATGGCTATGCTCTTTTGCTTCGGTTGGGCTCAAGTTCCACCAGTAATACCTATTCTCCACTCTAGATTGGTGGGTCTCAAACCAAGCACAACTCTAGGAGCCTCCCAACAAGTACTCCGGAAAGGTCACCTAGCAAACACCAAGAGTGATAAGTCTTTAACTGCCACTTGATCAAATCCAAGTCAAGAGCAAATGGACGCACAAAAAGATCACTCTTAAGCCCTCCTCTTGACTTAATGTCCTCGAACCCTTCAGAAAGTCTCTCAATATGTGTAGAACTAGGGGTCCAAGAGAGCCCCAAATGAGCTAGACATGATGTATATCTAAGCAGTCACACATTGGATTCATTTGTAGGCTTTGTGCGATGGCTAAGTTTTCTACTCTTTCCATTCTAAATTATAAGACGTTTTAGCTTTTCTAGATACAGTACTTCTATAGTATATTTTAGACATGATGTATATCTAATGTACAACAAAAACTATATATCTAGAAAAGCTAAAATATCTTTATAATTTAGATTGGTGGGAGTATTTCTTTGTTCCTTCCCTCTCCGGTTCCTCGACATGCTCCAGCTCCATGCTCCGACGGTAGCTTCACGCCTTCACCCGATTTGATGGCATCTCCAGATCTGTCGGCTTGATACATATCGGACGGCCTGCAGCCCAGCAGGGCGAGAGCCTCCCAGCAGTAAATTTAAGCATACACCATCGTGCCTTGATACATTGTTACAGAGAACATAAATCACAAACTTAAGAATGTCCGATACATCTGCTGTGAATGCACAATATAGTAACACGGCCACTTTTACAAAGGAAAATGGACCTATCACCAAATCAGTGGAAAGTACGAGTTACAAATGAATATATATGATATACCCTACATCTAGGAAAACTGACATCACAGACGGGAGACGTAATAAATCACGTAATAAATCAAAGGGGGCATTTAACTGATAAGGTTGCTGCAGAATCTCCAAAACTTTGCGCCTCTCCAGTGACAGTTTTGCATTTGCAGCAAGCCATTTAACCAGTAATAATACCGGCAAGTACATCGCTCTTTCCTCTTGCAAAAATAGTGTAGACAAGGCGTATGGCGTCTAGCCAACCGTCAAGAGCCTCCCAACTATCGGCAACCTGTCAGGGGCGAGAGAAGAATGGGTTGAATTATGTACTCCACACCATTTATTTTCGCTAGCGGTAATCAAATTAGCTATATAGGGCATTGCACCACATTTGCTGCCCATTAAATTCAAAAGGGTTGACTGTTCAGTCAATTTATTGAAGAACAAGCAGATTTAAAAGTGTAACCTATGTCTAGATACTGAAGAAATGTTATCCATTTCAATGGAACAAAATAATATCGAAAAAGATGAACAAACGAGCTGTAACAATAAACTGGCAGGCACATACCAAGAATGTAGGACCATGAATAGTTTCTATACAGAGGCCAGCACCACTTGGTAAAGTTAAATCAGCACATGCTGATACTGAAACAATATCTGCAACGTTTATTCTGACAGGTTTTCTGTCCCTGTCCAAATGCCCAAGGGATTGTGATGGAGGCTGGTCAGAAGCATCAGCCTATAATTCACAGCAACACTAGTCAGTTGGATAAGGCCATGACAAAAGACATTGGAAACACCAGTAACTTCAATCTAAACAGAGTATCAATGGAGATAAGTATGCAAAATGAAAATGATTAACATTGGCAAAATACCTGCTGGAGTCCCTCATGATTCAAAATGAACTGTGATCTCTCCCAATCTTTGTGTGGGGCAATGGCATTGTTAGCTGGAGGAGCAGTCAAATACCCCACTTTGAGATATGGCAGGGGTAACTGCATGGTATAAGATGCAATAAGAACAGAAGAACACTGCCATAATGAAGAATTAGACAAGAGAACATCTAAAGAACAGGAAAATGTGCTAAAAAGAAGACCAGGACACTCTATCATTCAGAGAAACAAAAATTAGTAAGGTTTGAAGACCTTGAGGATTGTCAGTTCTTTTCCCTCAAGAAATGGGTTGCAAAAGAGTTCAACATACACATGGATAACTGAACTGAAAAGCAGCTATCATATCCCAGCTACATGAACCTTTCATTATTACTAGGTAGCTTTCAACAATAAGGTCCAATACTATTAGGTAACAATATCAAACAGAATAAACTAACACAGTTCATTAGAAACAGAAAAAAATGAATTTATACCATTGAGCGGACTAATCGCAAAGCACTGCGATAGACCTGCATTTGACAAAAGATCACACTGTCAACCAAGGAAGTTTGCAGGAAAAAAAGGGAAAGGTCCAAGGCATAGGTAGAGAGTAAAAGATGCATATAGATACCGAGTAATTTGGCTTCAGAGCATGAGCAGCTGCAACATAGATAGCAGACTGACTGTAAAGCTCATTAGGGGAGACATCTGGCTTCCCAGACCTCATGGTATCCTCAGCTAAACCATACTGCAGCATTATAAAATAAAATGTGTGTGTCATTGTCATGGAACTTAAACTGTAGAAGTTATAAAATCTATTAGAAATTTATACATAATATACTAAAACAAACTCATTATTTTAGTCTAAGAAAAGTATATATCATTCAACAGGTAAGTTATGAGGCAGGAAGCACACCAAGACAGTTCCGAGGTTGTATATTGCCCGATGGAAATCAAATTGCAGCTGAATTGCAGCACGGAACTACAAATATAGTAGAAACGGGTGTCAGTGGTTCATCAAAGAGATAATTTTTACTAAGCAATACCATAAAAAATAATTCCTAGGCACAGTAATGGGATATTGTATCTACCTTTCTTATAGCTGTTTTTATTATGGTCTGTTTATCCCGGGCAGGAACAATTGCACTCAGCTCCTGCATTGCAAATTCATACTCAATAAACTGCTAGCACAGGCAGGTGCAGCTCAAGAGCAAATAGTTAACCAAACTTCAGGGAAGAAGGTTAAGAAAATAAAATTGATGAGATGTACCTGTAGCCCAAGACCCCAGTTATTGAGAGCCTGCAATCGAAAAGAAAGGCAATTAAGAAAGCAGCAACACTGGCTATTAATAAAAATTCAAGATTAGAAGTTTCAAGTTGAAGTGATATCAGATCATCTCATTTTCATGGATTTGGTCAAATGCTGGTGTAGAGAAATGGACCCGAAAAAACAAGATCCTTTCATAAAAAATATTTCTTTAGATTAGTTTATAAAGAATTTCGGTAACGAAAGATCACAGGAATTTAAACAATAAGGATAAGCCATGGCAAGCTCTGTTTCTTGACCAGCAACAAGTTTTTTCTTTCTTTAATTGATAAATTAGAACAAAAAAAAACAGCTATCACTACAAAAGGATGGCATTCTTATTCTTATTGTTTAAACATGTGCGCAACATTACTAAACGAAACTCTACTGAACCATGATGGTCTTCATATCAGTTATATGCGCACATCAATCGTCCACTTAACTCAAATTGGAGCCTTTTATCTTTTTATTTTATCATATAATCTGCACTCAAGAACTCAAGATAAATATAAGGATTTAACGCTAACCTGTGGGCTATTCCAATTAAGCTGGACAGCCTTCTCATAATTCAGTATTGCCTGCCAAAGAAAGAAAAGCGTAAATAACGGATGCAATCAAATTTAATCATATACTTAAAACAACATTAGTATGTTTGGCAAAAAAAACATGGTAACTTTTCAGCTTAATGGCAAGGAACGGAGATGTGGATTGTTCAAACCCCTTGGGATTTATTGTTCCCCCAGATGCTAAGGTTAAAATTTGAAATTCTTGATGAAATTAAACATTGAGCAGAGTTGGATGCACCAAGGTTTTCAAGAAAAGATAAGAAATAGTGTCATCACATAGCACAAAAAGTTCACCAGCTATCAGGGAATTTTTTGAAGAAAAAAAAAAACGGTGACGAAACATGCTGCTTGCTACATGATTTGCTATTGGATAACTTGTGAGCTCTTATTTATCCATCCAAATTCACGAAATAGACAGTGAAGTATTATATATCTTAATAGATAGGACAAGAACAACTTAATATGTGCAACATATATTGTGAGCTCATGTTTATTCAAAAAAAAAAAACACAAACCCACAATTTGAGTGAAAAGTGGCACAGTTTTTTATCATATAAATAACATAATTGATGGCCTGCAGAGAACAGGCACCACAAGGAAACCAAAACAAGATTCAATATTTGACCAAACCTGATTTACTTGCATTACTCGCATAATAATAATTTGGTGTTCAACATAAACAAGCTTATAGATGTATGTGAGACATCTCACTAAACCTGCTTCCAGAGTTCTTCGGCTTCTTTTGTCCGACCTCGCATTTTAGCCCGATCAGCAATAGCAATAGCCCAGTTATAATATGCCTAAAAAAAGAGAATGTGTCAAAGGAGCATCAAGATATCTGAGACAATTAGAATGATCAACATTGAGCACTATACGTTAGAACCATGAAGTCATATTCTTAGATGTGATGCTTTTTGTAGACTATTTGAAAAGTGTGATTGTGATGTTTTTTATTCTTTTTTCCGAAAGGGCCAAAAAGCACTGAAAAACCTTCTGTAAATTTGAACTATTCTGATCAAACATAAGAAGTGAGGAACTTACATCATAAAGAGTTGGACAAAGTCGGGTAGCTTCAGCATACTTTTTGCAAGCCTCCTCAAGCAATGCATCTTTAGAGGAACTAGAATTGGGATCCACATTGTCTGCACTCTCCTGAAATAATATTTCAAAAGAATAAGATAAAAACTTGCCTGAAATATAAATAACAATTTTGCAGCGCATATGTAACATGCATGCTATAAACAACAGCAGCTATGCGTTCACTATATATTAACACATATAAAAGACCATCACAAAAAAAGGGAGGTATAAAAGGAATGTAGATGTGTACCTGGAGGACAAGAGCCCAATTATAATATGCATCAGGGTCATCAGGATTTCTTTCAATTGCATTTACATACCTGCATAACAGAACTTTAAACTTGGCAGCAACAACTAATTACAGAGAGAACTACAAAATATGCAAGCTAATTGTAGCAATAAAAAACAAAATTTAATCAGGCAAGCTAAGCAAACCTTTTGGCAGCAAAAGAAAGAATCCTTTGGCGAGAACGTCCTTCCTCGTCAACTCCAGTTACACTATTTATCAAGTCCATCGCTACATCATGGTGGGATGAAGACTGTTGTGTGCTATCTTGGCTGAAATAAATTGAAGAAATCAATAAAACTTACTGTTTGAACCATTTCATTAGGAATTTGTGCATAAGCCAATACAAATAAATGTGAACTAGTAACGTTGCAGCAGCTGTGAACTAACCGTATACAAAATTACAGAATTTAAGCAGATATAATGATTAATGCATTTATTAAAAGGTAACAACCATCTGATACCCATTATTCGTTATAACGGAAGGAGAAATTGTTCACAGCTTTTCATAAGAAGAAAGATGCTTCCATATCCATATACCTAATAATATAACAATCCTACCCTACCAGAAGATGAGCTGTAGTAGGTTCGCATTAACACCAATTTTGCTTTGTTGAAGAAAGATCACAAAAATACCACAATCCATGGTAACAATTGTGCTTGCACATAAGCATTCTAATGCAACCAGCATTCGCAGCTCAAATATGACAATACAACTCCACTAAGGCAGCAGCTAAAGCACCAAAATTAAGCAGCAGCTGCTTAATTCACGTAGCCAACGCAAAATTCACGTAGCCAACGCAGATCCGACGCGAAGTCCAAAGTGTACGGCTAAAAAACGCAATGCCACAAACCTAACCAAGCCACAGTGATCCAGTACATGGAGTGAGATCTAAATGACGCGAATAAGCACAAACCTGTAGGACGAGCCCTCGGCATCAGCGGATCCGACCCCGTTCCCATCGCCGAACGCAGATCTCACGCTGCTGCCGCCGGCCGCCGTCTCGCCGTCCTCCTTGAGCTCGCCGAGGAGTTCCCGCATGGTGAACGGACGGGATCCCTCCGACCCCAGCGCCGCCTTCGCCTCCTCCTGCTTCGCCGTCGCCGATCGCGGCGGCTCCTCCTCCACTTCCTCCTCCTCAACCTCCGGCGGAGGCCCCTCCGGCTCTCGCGCGCCGTTCGCGAGATCCTCCGCACCGGCTGGCCTGGTCTCCGTGGGCTCCTCCATGGTCACTCCTCGGGGCTCGCTCGCGCGCGCGGCGGGATCTGGGAGCGGAGCCGGGAGCCGCGAGCGCGTGGTGGTCACTGGTCTCGTCTCGTCTCGCGCCCGCACGGCCGCGTGGTCAGTCACTGCGCGAACGGAAACCAGCGCGGGCCGAGGTGGGCGTCGCGTCAGCGGAGGGGAGGGGGAAAGCTTACGTGTCGACGCAGTAACAGCCTCTCATGGTACTATGGGCCGAGCCGGGCCTGGAGGTCCAACACGGGATGGAAAAAAAAGGCCCTGTCCAGCAGCTGGCTAAGCCATAGAATTTATGGATCCTAAACCCAATATTTATAGCATAGTTTTATACACAGCCGAGCCACTTTGAAGTATCAACTATGATATTCCAGATTCGGCCACAATGGAGCAATAAGCACAGAATTTTGACCGAATCAGGATCTCACTTGGCAGAAATTTTATAGAAAAAAAATCCACTAATGCATAATCACCGAGCCTTGGTGCTGCAAGAGCTTCAAGCATTATAACAAACTATCGTCCTGTTCGTTTGAACTTATTTAGAACTACTTTTCATCAATAAAACATTATTTTTCTCATAATATTTCAGCATAAATCAAATTTTAGCATCAACAAACAAGGTGTACAGTGGCAACCCAGATCGGCTAAATAAATAGTAAACTCTATATACTACAGCTGTACCTAGAGGGGAGGCTAAAAAAAGCAGCTAGCTCTCGAGGGGCATTTTGGGAACGCCACCGGCCGCGGCGTGCGGTGGGGTCTAGGGGAATGGGATGGGGCGCACTGGGCTCAAATGCCGCCATGCCGGCGCCACCGAGGGCGGAAGCTGTCCAGATCGCGTGATTTCGCGTCCCGTTCGCGAGCGCGACACACGCTGACCTACCCGACGGCCTCCACCTCCGTCTTGAGGCGAAGCGCAGGTGAGCCAAACAAAGCCCATCGGCCAACCACTAGCAGGCCGACTGCTTTCGCTTCAACGCTCCATGGCTCGATCCAGTGCGGTTTCCGAATTTTTGCTGCGAAGGGCTAACTCTTTCGGAGGGGGATTTTTGTCTCAGGTGCGTAGTAGTCTGCCATGGCCGGCGAGAATAAGGTCTTTGGGTTCGAGGAAGTCGCCAAGCATAACGTCACCAAGGACTGCTGGATCATCATCGCCGGCAAGGTGCGGTTTTTCTGCTCCCCTCCCATCCTCGGCTCCCCTTTGTGGTGACATAGGATTTTGGATGGCTGGTGGCATGCCTCTGGTGGTTTCATAGGATATGGTTTTGTGAAATTGTTTGGTGTTCTTGTTGGTGGAATGGTAATTCCTTTCGTTTCCCCTTCGATTGCAAAGGTTTTACGGCCTAAGGAAAGCTTACAACGCTTTCTGTTCCATGATAAGGTTTTATGGAGAAATAATTGATGGTAGGCTTGGTTTCTTGCAGCAGCAGAATTGAATCAATTGTGCTGGGATTTATCTCGAATCAGATTTGCTCATTTGCTGAAACTAAACAGGCGTACTACTAAAGATAAAGATGTTTTGGATTGTCAAATAGCAGTTGTAGTTATTCATCAGTGTGTGACTCAATCCAGGTCCAGAAACCGCCTTTTAGATCTACTCCATGTTCAATGATGAGTTGGGTTGATCCGATCGAGGACGAGCAACTGCCTTTAGATAAACTTCATGTTGCTCTGTATGCTTGGATGATTATAGGACAAAAGCTTATTACAATCCACTCGCATCGCATATTCAGAATTTACCACAAGGATAGTGCTTTAAACTGAGCACCTTTCTGTATCCTCAAATGACAATGCATGACAAAACAGACAAAAATATGGTTTGTTTTTATCCTGCTTTTTTTTTTTCGTGGCAGAATAAAATGATTCGGTAAAATATATAATTCCTCAAAAAAGTCTGAAATATAAATTACATAAATGATGATTCATGGTTGATATTTTCATATCCGACCAAATAAATGGTGTGCTTACGACATGTGGGTCATTTTTTTTTGTTTTCAATTATATGCCCTTGGATGTACTAGTATGCCCATATATATTATATAGGTTTCCGCTGCACCACACATATTATATAGGTTTCCGCTGCACCACATATATTATATAGGTTTCCGCTGCACCACAAAAGTAAGAAGTTGTTACTCTAGAATTAGTATATTTTCTTAGATCCAATGCTTTCCATTCAGAAATTTTCTAACTCTTTTCCTGTTTTCTCCTATATACAAATCCTTTAAGCTATTATTATCATCAAACATTAAAAAAAAGGGCGTACCCAGTGCAGAGAGCTCCTGCTCTGTGCGGGGTCTGGGGAAGGGTGTCAGTGGCAAGCCTTACCCTCGCCTGTGCAATGCGAGGAGACCGCGACTCGAACCCGAGACCTTCTGGTCACAGGCGGTAAGACTCTACCGCTTGCACCAGGCCCGCCCTTCATTATCATCAAACATTCTGCTGGAAAAATGCGTAGCATGTGCTAATTCCACTGAAGTTGATTATTTTTTATTAAAAAAAGAAAATAGTAACTTGCCTTCCATTTGTTTGTGACAAATGTTTTGTTATTCTCGGTGTAGCTAATGCTTAATGGCCATGCTATTTTTGGAAGTAGGATTTTTGGCCCTAAGTTTACTTTGAAGTCAACCACTATTTTTGCCCTTGTAGTGTTATTACAAGACTTAAACATCCGCAGAGCTTCCTGACATAAGTTAACGAACTGTGCTGGCTTGTTTCTTCACCTTTTGCATAAATTAAGATTGGTACACTATAAGTAGATGTGGTGGTGTAAGATGTTGAAACATTGAAACCTATGCTTCTGCTGTCTGTAATGTATGTTCCTTGTTCTTTTAGTAATCTCATATAAAATGGAATAAATCATTGAAATTTTCTGCCATCTATTTTCCAATATGTGTTTGACTGGAACATCTCATCTCTTTCTATTAACATTTCAGGTGTATGACGTCACTCCGTTTATGGATGAGCATCCTGGTGGAGATGAGGTTTTGCTAGCTGTAACTGGTAAGCCATACATCAATTGTACTTCATAGTTACAGCCTTGAACCATGACGTTTAAATATTGAGCTGATCTCTACTCTTGAATGTAACCAGGGAAAGATGCTACGGCTGATTTTGAAGATATTGGCCACAGTGATTCCGCAAGGGACATAATGGAGAAGTACCACATCGGGCAGATAGATGCTTCAACAATCCCAGCAAAACGTACTTATGTGCACCCCCAGCAAGCGCCCAGCCACACAGACAAGGATAATGACCTCCTCATCAAGATCCTGCAGTTCCTTGTGCCCATTATGATCCTGGGCCTTGCATTTGGTATACGGCAGTACACCAAATCATAGTATACTATTCTTAGAGACTTGCCTTTGGAGTCTGTTTTATGGTCATGGTTGGGATGAAAACAGTTCAATAATTGCTTACAGTGTACTTGTCAGGTGGATGTTATCTCATTGGTCATATGCTACTCTGTATTTATGGACATCCAAATGTGCTCTTTTCCCAGGACCCCATGAACTGAGGCATATAAGATGGATTCTGACTCTTCATGATAGTTGATATCAGATTATTGCAGTTATGTTTGTTTTGTGTGTGCGTGCTTGGACGGTGCAATAAACAGAACCAGACCATTAACCATCTTCTATCGTAAGGTGTACTTTTTGATTTGACCAAAAAATTGGCAAATAATTCTGTCCCCCCCTCCCCCCCCCCCCCCCCCCCCCCCCCCCCCCCCCATTATAACAAAACAAACTTCGATGATCAATACAGCCGTGGATGGTACCATTGCTGTGGTCTGTGGTTTTGGACCTGGGATCAAAAGCAGGTAAGTTTGACTTTTTGCGTGTACGTAGTCCAGATACAGATAGCGATAGCCGAAAGGTTTGGATAATACACAGCCAAGAAGACCAGATCCACCAATTTGCACCGAACCCCCATCACATGCAGTATGTAACGAGGGTACAACAGAAACAAAACAGATTGCAATACATCAGAATGGTAGACAATGATATGATTCAAGGGGCTCTTTGCCCACGTCCAGTATGCATGCTCAGTTCAAAAAAATTGCTGTCATTGCTACCTAGATAACTCCATCAACGCGCTTCTATTCACTGTCGGTACGTACTTAACATACAAAGAGATTGGGTATAGTGAAAGTATGGTAATGTGACAAATAGCGCAAGCAACGAAGACCACCACTACTCAATCCTATTGTGAAGGGTCACCACTAGATCGTGCGCGTCGTCCAGGAGCTTCCAAATGTCCAGCTGTCCAGCCATGCTGTTACACTCCCTTACGATCTCATCCATGCTGCTGTAGCTTTCTATTATCAGTTTCCGCTTCTGCAACACACTAGCAGCAATTGCATACAGTAACAGGTCATCTGTTGGAGGTGCTCCCAACTGCAATTTTCGCCAGGATGATTTTGCAATCTCAACGCGGTTTGCTGCCTGATCAGCCCACATCACCTCCCAGAGACATAGGGTCTGCTCGAAGGTGAGCTCCCTCCGGAACATCACAACCACCATTCTGTAAACAAAAAAGCAGTCTTCAGCTTGGAGCATCTCCAAATGTCTGTAGAGATGGAAGTCCTTGTATTTGATTATCCTAGCCACCATATTGAGTTGCCGGCGTATACCCACTTCATCAAGTCTAAAATTGTGGCGGGCTTTCCTCATAAAACCAGCAAAGCACCAGAAGGCTTCGTCATCTTCCTCTAGAACAGCTAGGAGAGGTGCAAGCAGGTCACTCATTCCCTGGCAATATCCAATTTCTTGGTCATAGATTGCATAGGCCTCAAGAATAGCAACAAGGCGTGACGCATGATGGATCCGATATGGTTCTAAGTGGTCATAGTCTTTGAGAAAAACAGCTTTAGCAGATTCAATTGCCCTCTCCTTGGAAACTGAAGCTTGGGATGGAGAGTAGGAAACCCATTCATCGTTAGCACGGACTGCATCCAAACGAATAATCCGTTGCCATGTCTCAAAATCCTCGATTGCCCGTGCAGACTTCACAGGGCGGGCAGCCTTAGATAACACAACATCATCCATATTTCCTCCTGTGTTCGAATATCTCGGGATACTTTCTTGTTCATCCTCAAATGAGGACTCACAAACTGAGGCCAAGTTCTTATGAGATGCTTCTACATGAGTCACAGCACTTTTTTCACTCCCTTCCTCATCGGAAGAACTAGATGAATACTGATTTTCTTTCATCTGCTCTGGCTTTGTTTCAGAAGTGTCATCCTGCACTTCTTGTTCTGCACTGAGACTTGGATTTCCTTCCTCAGTTATAGCCTCTTCCATGCTAGGACTTTCAGGAACTTCTTCAGATTTAACAGGACTAACACAACCAGATTCATCACCTTTTTCAGAACTACTGCTCCCTTCATGGTTGACTTCAGCTGTTTTAGTTGACTGCCTGCTCTCTTCCATGCTGTATGCTGATTTACGCAGGCAATGCTTCCTCAATAACAGATATCCCTTCCTACAGAAAATATGCCACTGAGTGTCATCATCTTAAGCCAATCAGGACAAACAACATCTAAAATTCAGTGTCCTTTAACAGGCAACATTCCTGAACTAAATAAGAAAAACATACACCGCCATATATCATCGGTGGAAAGACCATGGGAAACATGTTTTGATCAACTTCACTCAGTCATTTTCAGACAGGAAGAACAGATGTATGATAAAGAGATAAAATATACATCCTGAAGATTGTACCTGTTCTGGGCCTTAACCACATCTCTTTGTGCTTCAGAACTATCAAGGCTATAACTGTATGAGAGTTCAAATCCAGATTAGTCAAGTCTATTATACTGAATACACACACATGCATTCTACAGTGCTTATGAAATCTGACTGCACATTATTTCCTACTATAACTGTAAATCTGGTTGAGTTGTGGCAAAATAAAGAAAAAGAACTAATATTACTTGTTCATTTGTACAGCTAGCAAGCAAATTCACGAATTTTGTCATGCCCATTTAACAATCCATAACTGCTTAAGTTCAGTTTGATGATATAGACTACAGGTCTTCCTAAAATGCAGGCTCATCCATCTCCATGGACCATGGTTAATGTTATTACAATTACAATATAATCTCTCTTCCTATAAAGTAGTAAAGGATATTAGCATACACATATCTTGTTCCAAAGTATCTTGTGGATCTAAATGTACATATCCAAGCATGACAACAACAGTTCTGTGATCAACACTCCAGATTACTTACACTCCCAGAAGGAACGGCCAGACTTGCGCTCTGATACTCGGTTCCATCCCCTGTCAGAGAAGCACATCAATCAGCCTCAAAGCTTCAGAGGCCGCATAACAGCATCATTCATGAGTTACGCAACTTACTCCGCTCCGAACTTGCTTCAGAAGCTTCACTCCGCCGTCCTGAAGCTTTCCCTCCGGCGTGAACAGGTCTCGCCACTCCTGGGCCGTAAGCGGCGCCTTCCTCCGTCGCCGCCACCACGGAGACTTGAGCCCGCCTCTGCATCGAAGCACGCTTTGAGGCAGGCGTAAGCAGAAGCATAAGCGATTCCAAAAGGTGTGGAAGCGGGGACTGGCCGACCTGCGGGAAGAGACGACTATGGCGACGAGCGCGAGGCCCGCGGCGGCCGTGACCCCGACGGCGACGGCGGTGTTCCAGCGGCCGCCGCCGGCGAGGGGGCCGCCGAGGAGGCCCGCGGCCACGCGCTCGACGCAGCCCCACGCCCACATCGGGCGCAGATGCCCGCCGGATGGCTCCACGGCCCCCCTCCTGTGCTACTACCCCCGCCGCCGGTGGTGCCCTCGATCGAAAGATTCCGGCCTCCCGGTTACTTTTCCCTTTCTGCTGTCGGGTGGCACCACGGAGATTTCCAGGAAGCGGTGCGTGGCTGCGTGCCGTGCGTCACCGACGGGGCCGCGTTCGTGGCCTTCACGGGCTAACGGACGGGCAGGTCGGTTTCGACACGTCGTGGTCTTCTGTCTCGATCGGGCGTCACCAGCCCACAACTCACCAGGACCCTTTTTTTTTTTTTTTGCAATTTGACTATTTTTAAGAAAATTTATGTTTAACCCCCTAGACGACGTAAACTGATCTTTGGACTCTAGAGGTCGGCGCCGTGGCCTACAACGCCGTAGACCTTGGCGCCGAGATGCCTGGCCGAAAACAGCAGGGCAGCCAAGGTGGCGCTGACGTGGCAGGTAGGTCAGAGCCATGAATCTCGCCGCCGACCTCGGATTCAAAACCCAAGCCAAGGTTTCCCTGGCCGAGGCTCCTTTCATTTCTTCTTCCTTGTTCTCGGGGTTTTTTCTCTCCCCAAACCCCCCAATCTCTTGAATCGAGCAATTTAACCTTGGAAAGTTGGATTTGATCCATAGATCTTGGAGAGCAAGGTATGTTCTCTCCCCTCCTCATTTTTACGCATTGGTTTGGTATATATTACGTATATTTTGCAACCCTAAATACGTTAGTACTTACTGTTTGAAGTGATTATTAATTTTTTGTATTATGTAACGGTAGGATACCAATGCGTGGTAAAGCTAGTAAACCAAGGTAATCTCTGTCAATTGTGTTATATTATTGGTTCATTTATGTGCAACAAATGGAAAACCCTAGGTTTAGGGTTTAATAGTCATTGCTTTCGGTTCTTAAAATGAAATTGGTTCATTTGTAGTTATGGTCGGATGACCAAAAATGCCTTCGACCCATTGCCTCTGCCTAGTGGTGTTCCAGTGACCATGTGCTTTTGCGGTGATCCTTGCAAAGCAGCGAAGTTCGATGAAAAGGACACGTATAGGCAGAGGGATTGGATGTGTGCTAATTTTATCTTTGAGCCTACACTTTGTCATCGTCGCATTAACAAGATGGTGGAAAATTAATGTTGTGTAATAATTATTTTGTATCATATGAAGTCATGCATAGTTTATTTGGTGTGTAACATTTGAATGTATTGCAGACCCCTCCACCGCTCTGTGATTTTGAGCAGTGGATCAACACTGAAATCAAGACGGAAGACAAGGAATGGATGCAGAAACTCTTGAGGTGGGAGGCAGAGGACAAGGAGTTGATCGAGAGGAGATGTAAAGAGGTGGCTGCAGAAAAGGAGCACAAGAAAGAGGAGGAAAGGAGGCGTGTAGAAGAAGCTTGAGCATGCTCGCCGAACGAAAGCAGCGATGGAGGAGAATCCCGATGCCCTGAAGGAGGGAAAGTGGTCTCGTTACACTCAGTAGTCTCTATGACTTGCTAGTTGTATGGTTTATTCATGAACAATGTTGTCTAGTCTTGGACTTTTTATTGTGTTGTCATGTATTATACTTTAATTATGGACGTACTTAGGCTATTTACTGCGTTATTTAGTTTGCGGCATGTACTTCTATTATCATTGTGTTGTTTAATGTGCCCTAGTATTAGACTTTTCATTGTGTTGTTGTTTTTATTATTTATGGTCATAATATTTAGTTTAATATTGCGGAGTTAGTGAAACGAGTTCACGTACTGCAAATAAAACATAATGAACTAGTGAATTACATAATTCGACACACACAACACATGAGATGACATGTGAGAACATGTGCCAAACTAGGTACAGAGGTCCTCGACTAAACCTAACATGCCTTAGGTGATTGAAACGAACAACAAGCACATAAAATAGCATGTGAGAACATGTACCAAATACGGGTACATAGGTCCTTCGACTAAACCTAACATGCCTTAGGTAATTAAAGGAAACAACAAACACATGGATCTAGCATGTGAATAAGATAGGTTCCTCCTAGTAGTGTGGCCACATAGCAAATTGTGTTGCACCTTATCCATAGTATCCTCCCATTGTTGTTGTTGGTGGTGGCGGGGGTGGCGATGAAGTCCCCTTGTTCTTGTGATTAGGGCAGGTGCAATATGGATCATTGCAGAGTGCCTCATGTGAACCGGCGCTATTATTGTTGTCGTCGTCTTCGTCATTCTTGTAACCGATGCTAACTTTCCTTTCTTGGTAGAAGATACAGTCCTGCAGGTAGTAGATATACTGCTGATATGGATAAATTAGACGAGGATCGACCCACCTAGTGAACCTATAGTTTTCTTCGGACTCGGAAGACTACAATAAGTATGTCATGTAAGTTGTAGTGCAATCGAGAAACATATTTAACAAACAAATAGTAATAGTAAGTACCCATGCTCGCGGGCATTTGAAGAAGCGACGGCCTCTATCCATCCCCTCAGTGAACATCTGCACTAAGCAGTCCTCACCATGCATGCATTTGGGCCAATCTTCTTTTCGATTGTCGTATCCTCTGAGAGGGCACTCTTTGGTGAAATCACTCTTGTTCTCGAGGGAAAACTTGTAACACCCCAGGTGTTTGTTACCAGTTAAGCAATGGGTTTGAGCTCAAACATGACATGTCGAGTGGTAATGAAGGTGTCAAGATCAAATCTACATGATGGAGCTCCAACTTAAACTTGGGCCACGCACATTTGCTTACATATGGACCCTTGTTAAGATTATGCAAGAGTAATGTTAAACATGCTTATTCCATGTACATTACATCCACATGCATCCATCTAGACCCGTGGAAAAGTTTCATGAAGTTCGGAATCAAGAAGTCGCATGAAATGATGAGTTACATTCTTGCTTGAATTGCGCTAGTAAGTGAAGGGAATTATAGGCCATCAACCAAACCTTGCTACCTTGCCTAAATGACTCTAATTGAACTCTACAACAAAAGTCATGAAGGGTTTGTGTTGAGCACATGTCAAGAAAAGGCCTCAATTGGTCGAAAACTCTAATTCTAGGGTTAACGAGATGCTGCTTTGACCAAAGTAAAAGAATGGTTTGTATTCAAGATATAAGGTTTGACCTTAAATAAAAGTTGTAGTATAGTTTGTGTACTACAAACTTTATTGAAGGACCCAAGTCTAAATCTATCTCTAAGCTTGACAAACAAAGGTCACAAGATTGATTCTACTGCAGTTTTCAGCACTTAGAATTATTCTAAGTCAGTTTCGCTAAGCAACGACGTTGGAATTCCGCGTTCTCTGAAATTCGTTAAGCAACTTGAGTTGGTCTAAAAATAAAAGTTGAAGGTTATATTATGGAGAAGAGCATATAAAAAGTTGGGCTAAGTTTGACTCCGTTTTGGTCCTCAATTTTGTGTTTTCTTAACTGCTATCAAGGCACTGACACTATCATTTTGTGGCTTAATTACCTGCTGATGAAGAGCTCTAATGACCATACATCCTTAATCAAGTTTGTAGAGCATCTAGAGTATAGCAACTTTGCTAATGGCACCTAGGTCCGAATGTGCACGGAATATGCTGAAAATAGACTCCAAGTCGGGCTCCATCGCGTGCGCCACGTGTTCGACGAAATGGCGTCGTGGCAGCCATGCATCGGAGCACGCCCCCATGGCCGACACATGTTCAAGCTCTATGCCACGCGCTGCCGAGCGCCCCTGCCCCTCAAACCGAGTGCCCAAGCTGCTCTATCACTCACTCACCTCTCCACTCTCCCTTCCTCGCTCTCTGGCGTCGAGCGCGCACTCCAGTCGCAGCCGCCATTGTTGCCGCCGACTGAGCTCCCTACCTCCGCGTGGTTCCGCTCCTTTGTCACTCATTAGTCCCTACTAGCTTCGCCTTTGTGTTCCTCGAGTCTCCCCGTGCGCGTTGTGTCTCTTTCCTGGCTGCTTGCACTGCCGTGTGCTATTGCCGCCGGTGCTCGCTCGGCCATAGCCGCCAGCACGCGCGGCCAGGCCACGTCGGGCCACCACGGCGCGAGCCGAGGCTACCCACGGGTGCGCGAGTGCCTTGGGTCCTTCCCTGCCACTCCACGGCCGTCGGCGCCGCCTCAGCCGGCCGGAGCCACGGGCCGGGCAAGCCTTTGCTCCGACTCGGTGAACAGGAAAGGGAGAAGGACTTCGCGCTCAAATTCGAGAAAAGGGAGGGTTCTTTCTGTGAAGTTGTGACACATGTGAATAGTGCTCAGGAGGACCTCTTCGCTGATGTTTGATTTATATTTTCCGCAGGGACCCCGATGCAAGATTTCAATCCCTTTTCTCTGGTTTTTACAGATTTGAATGCTCCACTTTGAAAATTCGTAGTAATTTGTAGAAAAATAGTAAAATAGTAAATGAGGACTTTTTGGAATTCTTGTGAAATTCTATATGTACTAGATCTATAATATTACATGTTTAAATTTAAATAGTTTGCTGTAAAAATAGATTTAGGCAGTTAGGTTCTTAATGCTAGTCATGTCTTGTCTTTTTTATAACTGCAGTTATTTTACTCAAATAAATGTGAAATTTTTATGGAGTGCTCATAAGGTGATTGTTGTTGTCTGGTAAAAATTTCAGAAGTGTAGGAGTTATATTTTAAGAGTTATAAAAATAACAAATTCCCTATGTTGCTTTGCTCCTATCCTGAATAGGTCTGTATGTTGGAATTAATTGGCCCAGTTAAGTTGTGAATCATGTCTGGGTGATAGTACATGAGTTGTAGTACTTTTCATAAGCTTTTCAAAAAGTTAAATATCATGATTTTTGGTTAAGTAGATCTTGAGTTATACTTGCTTAAATATCAGTGGCTGTTTCTGCCCAAACTCTGACAGGGTTACCTTGTTGGTATTGTGGAGCCTTCTTAATAGTATAATTAGCTTTAGGTGTTTACAACAAAGTTGTTTATAATTTTATAAGATTTCTAAAAAGTCTAGAACCACATTTATTGGACATGTATAACTCCATTTATAGCTATTTAAAGTGGCATGTCAGTTTCTGTCTATGTTTTGGATAGAGATGCAATTATTGGATTAATTGACCCTTCTAACTGTAGAATCATTTTAATATGAGAATAAGAAAGTTGTAGGTAACTTCCTAAGATTTTCAAAAAGTTATGGTTCATGTTTGTTGGAGATCTAGAACTCCAGTTATGCTTCTCTGAAGTTCCTATCAGTTTTCTGTACCACTGCTGTTGGATTGCATTTGCAGTTTTGCTTGTGCAATTATTTTCGTGGTGTAAATGATGTTTGCTATGGTTGTAGTGAATACAAAAGTTGTATCAAATTCCATGGTCTTGCTTGTGTTCAAATTGTAAGGCCATAGGCCTGATAGTGTAGGAGTTACATGACTTTTAAGTCTCCTGTCAGGTTTTGATTGTATTCTGAGCAGATCTGAAAGATGCTAGTGTTTGATCTAGTTAGGATTTGAATGAGCTTTTGGTGATAATAACAAAGTTGTAGATAATTCATGTATCTATCTTTTGTTAAAATTTGGTGGTATTTTGTCTTGTGGTTTGTGAGTGATACCTATTTAAAGTTGGGTTATACAATTGATTGCTCTCTGTCTTGTTTAGACCAGTTTTGGTAAATGTATAATTTCGACCTACTTAACTTGTGAGTCATGCTATGGTGGTTATAGATGAAATGTGGATAATTTCATAAGCTTTCCAGAATGTTTTCTTGCAAGTCATTTGGAATTGTGTAACTCCAGTTATAGCTAAATCTTGTAGCTGCTGTTTGCATGTCTAGAAATTGACAGATTCCAATTATAGTTGTTTGCTTGTATATTGCTAAGTGTGGCTCATACCTTTGACAATGGTTGAGTTAGAGTACCGGAGATCTTGGGAAACTTGTGTCATGCTTGATGTTGTCATCTTCTTGCTATCGTGGGACGATAAATTATTCGATATTTAAAGTAGGCAATGCGAAGTGCTTGTGCATGATTAATGTAACCTTGTGCTTGTCTTACTTACTGCATGCGATGCATTGTCTATTGCACTTCCATGTATTCATACACTTGCATATTGCATCTCATCTAGGTACGCTAGATGCACCACGTGAAGGATGCGATGTTGGAGCCAAACCCGAAGATTTGGTTTGGTGGATATATCCTGAAGATGGAAGGACTAAACAAGTGCTAGGACCAGAGATGTCACCATGACGGTGCAAGCTAACTGAACTGACTTGTGTCGGATCCCAGGCAAGCCCCGGAGCATATTAAGCCTCCTAATTTCCAAAATGCAGTTAAAGTATTATTGTTACATATATATATATTGTTGCATTAAGTTTAGATGTTGGATGCAAACACTTACTACATTGGTTATCCAATCCTTGTCCAGATATTGATACCCTGAATCCTATGTAGCTCAGGCTCGTGTAGTGCTTAGCCCTACTTAAACGTGGTAGAAGTCAGGTGATTTCCTGTCACCTGCGAGATATAGGGATATACATATGGCACGGTTGGCTATATTTGCTATCATGGAAAAGAACCTATCTTAATTTAAAATGAAGACTAGGCGGAGGCTTGCCAGTTTGTAGTGACTCCGTCTGTGTCGCTTAAGGACTGAATCTTGGAGCCTTTCCTGTTCATGTTGAACGCATGCCTCTCTCTTAGTTGGCCATGTCCGAAGACCGACCACGAAGCTGAGTAGCTCAACTCAGGCCGGGAGTCGATAAGTATAAAGTACGCCTCGGAAGGGAGCCATAGGCGTGAGTCCAAGGGTAGATGATTTAAAAGTCTTGATCATCCTGGCAGAAGGGTAATCCCTGAGAGCGCTGGCGCTGATCGAACCCACGAATTTGGTTCCTGAGTTGTCCTAAAGGTGACCCATAGCTACCCTTGCAAAGTATGCCAGGGTGAGAGTTAGGAATACCCCCTCAGCTGAGTTGTAATTCGATTCGAGTTGCCGTCTCTCCCGGTTAGTGAAACTTGACGGGCTTATCTCCAAAGTAGATACACTAAATAACACAATGGTTCAGAAATGATGATATGATGATAACAACCTTATTATACCTGCTATGGTTAATATTGTTTGCTCCTAATAAGTGAGTGCTCTAGTACAGGTGCAAATCTAGTGGACAGGTAAATGATGATAAACTTGATGTGAAGTTTAGGTTACTATATTCATAAGCTCTTTTATGCAACTGTGTCTAGCTAGCCCACCTCATAAGCCTTGCATGACCCTTGGTGTCTTTTATTTCTGGTTTTGACGGGTAAGTCTAGCTGAGTACCTTCTTGTACTCAGGGTTTATCCCACCATATTGCAGGTGAAGTTCTCGGCCTATGAAGATGGTGGCTAACCGCCGGTGGCTCGGTGATTCTATAGTTACTTCTCATCTATATGCTTTTGTCAAATGATGTTACTTATGCTAGCAATGTATTTGGAACATATATTAATGTAATCTTTTGAAAGCTATGTTGTTTTCACTAATCGATTTGAAACCCAAACTGGTACTTTTAATTGTGAACCCAGTTGTAATATTATTTCCGCTACAACCCTATGTATGTGATGTGTATTTGCTTAATCACACGATCTTGGTTGTGATGTTGATTTACCGAGGTCTTTCAGGACACTCGGCGGACTACCGGGTTTATATGAGTGAAAGTAGGCGCGTGTCAACGTGTTAGCAGGGACAGCCGTACTTGATCTTGTATAAATTGGGCGATTCTGTTACAAAACTGATCAATTGGTTCCTCAAAGAAATCAGGACCAAGAGACCCCTCCCACACTATGGGAGTTCCCTTCGTCCCCCCTTTCCTCTCCCACTACCAAAACCCTTTTCTCTAGGCGACCCTCCAGACATTCGTACTCCAATGAAAGTAAGTACTAGTTTTGGTTTTGGTTAGCAATGCATCCCGCAACACATATATATAGGTGGAGGCAGTTTTACTAGCTGTTGTATTGTGTTGTAATTGTTCCTGGAAAGCCTACTTAGAATCACTAAAAAGTCTACATCGAAGGGCACTAGAAAGTCTAGATTCCTTGACTGAAAAAACTATTCGAATTCATACTTCAATCACTATTTCAAGGCAGACTGAAAAGCTTATTTCAAAGCTCAACTGAAAAGGCTACATTCGTATACACAATCAATGCATCTATAAAAGTCTATGTATGATACGACAGTGACATAATAAATCACTATAAAGGCTAGATGCTATAGGTGTACTGCACACTTGTACTTTAGCTAGAAAATTTCGGCAGAGTTTTCCCTATTTTTTGTTGCAATCCATACACAAATATGACATGAATATATAACCTCAACACAACATGTTCAGATATACAAATATATACCACATTCATCTCAAACCATACACATGAGCATATTAATAGTGCATATAGTCCTTAATTATAGTCCATAAAGTCCATAGTAGTTCATACAATCCATAATAATAGTCCATACAACACATAATAGTTTAAAATAAAGTCCATGAAGTCCATACTAACATCTACCACAAAAGCCAACTACAAAGTCTACCACAAGCCCTCAATGCCTCCTAGTCTTACCCTTACCCTTGTGCCCAAGAGCATCGGTGCCTGGAGTGAAAGGGTCAGGCAGACAATGTCTCCTAGTGCCTGTAGGTTGCGTAGGTTGAGTTGACGGAGCGTCCTGTAGCTGAGATGGTCCAAGCTCCTCATAAGCAAGCTCCTCCTCATCTTTGTCCTCGTCCTCACCTCTGTGGCCCTAAAAAGTAGCCACAGTGGCACAGGACAAGCTCTGGCCTCCCAAAGAAGTACCTTCATGAGTAGAAGTACTGAACCATTGAAAGCCCTAGTTTGGTTTTGGATAATTGATGAAACCTAGCACTAACCTTTGTCATGAGTTGTGATATGAGCTAGGTTGGTGCAATCCAAGTGCTTGAGCAAGATGAGATCCATGGTGATGAAGGTGGACATGAAATGATGATGATCAAGCTTAACTTGGAAAAGAAGAAAGAGAAAAACAAAAACTGAGATGATCAAGGCAAAGGTATATGATAGGTTTTTGTTTTGCACTCAAGACACCATAAAGGGTGTGAGTGACTTAGGATCGATAGCCATACTATAAAGAGAAAAAATATTTGGCTAAATGGTTTATCGAGTGCCACTAGGTGACATGACTTTTGCATATGCATTTAGAAACCTAGTGTGCTAACTTTGACCCTTGTAAAATGCTTTGAAAAATGCTAACACACATGCACATAAACTCTACACTTTGTGGTTAGCAAGTTGGAAGCAAGGGTGAAGTGTTTGAGGAGATAGAAAAATAAAAGGCGGCATCGGTCCCTGACCGGACGTCCGGTTATTTTTAGGCAACGTAGAACGGCTAGCCAAGAGCAACAGAGAGCGACCGGATGTAGGTTTTCATGCACCTACGTGTCTAGTCATCTTCTGCATAGGTGACGCGATTGGCGATCGGACGCAACGGAGCAGCGTCAGGTGAAGGGTGATGTATGGTGACATTAGCTCGGCAGGCGTGCGTGTAGATGCTGAGAGTTAAATGGATGCTGGGGCACGTCAGGTTGACGTTGACCTGATGTGTCTGATTAGTATTTTCATGCCATGGTTACTCTCTATAAATGACCAGACGTAGAGGGCTGAAGCATCAGGTGGCGTATGCGGTGCGTTCGGTCACTCTTTGACTTGAGCGCTGATTATTTTCAGCCATTGAGATCCAATGCATAGTATTCAAAGGAGGGACATGTGGCAGCGATCTAGCAACCAGACTTGGGCAACCTGACATGGAGCAGCATTTGGTCAGCCCGAGAGTGCCCAATAGCTCTTTGAGTCTTGGGGCTCTACAAATAGGAAGGTACCAGCTTGGGGCTCACTCTCTTAGCACTTTGACATACTTGTCATCCTTATGATCCTAAGCAAACATCTCCCACTCATCTCCATCATTGATTTATCATCATAGTGAGATTAAGAGTGATTCCAAGTGCATTTGCTTTAGTGATTGCATCTAGTGGCACTTGGAGATGTTGTGGCTACGAATTTCTTGTTTCTCTTGGTGGTTGCCACCACCTAGATAACATGGAGCAGCAGAGAAGCTTTGGCATGAGTTGGTGATTGTTCGTGGCCAGCTCTAGTGATTGTGAGGGGTCTTGCCCCTTCACCAGCGAAGAGCCGCAAGATAGCTCTAGTAAATTGCTCGTGTCATTGAGTTACCTCACTTGAGGGTAGGTTTTTGCGGTGTCCAAGTGTGTGGATGAGGTTCGTGCAACACCTCTTAGCCACTGAACCACCAAGTGTTAGTCAACATAACAGGGACTAGCGTGCCGGCAAGCACATGAACCTCGAGAGAAAAATTGGTTGTCTCTTGCCCTTTGGTATTCTCCTAGTAATTGAATTGGTATTCATCTTGTGATTAGTTCACTCCTCTACACAGTGGTATAATCACCCTACTCACTCGATTACATTCTCATAAATTAGTTGTAGCAAGCTCTTTAGTGTAGCTAGAATTAAGAGTTTGCTTTGTAGCTTAAGATCATCTAGTGGAGCTCTTTAGTGTAGCAAGTGTGAGAGCTCTTAGTGAGTAGTGACTTAGCCATTTGTGTGCCTAGCGATTATTGTAACCAGAATTGTTGGATAGGTGGTTTGCAACCCTTGTAGAGCTAGAGCAAGTTTACATTTCACTATTTGTCATACTAATCAAATTGCTCTAATGATCTTGTAGATTTTTAAATAGGCTATTCACCCCCCTCAAGCCATATTAGGACCTTTCAACTAGTATCAGAGCTGTGGTCACTGTTTGATTCAAGACTTAACAACCTTTGGTGCAAAATATGGCTCAAATTGTATTCAACCATGTTGGGGGCAAACCACTGTTCTTTGATGGCACATCTTTTGATTATTGGAAGAAAAAGATGAATATGTACCTTGGATCAATCAATGACAAGGTGTGGGATGTGGTAGAGAATGAGTTTGTGATTATTGACCCTACCAATCTCACCGACAATGACAAGATCAACAAGTAATGCAACACTATGTCACTCAACACCATATACAATGGCATTGATTCAAAGGTGTTTGAGCAAATCAAAGATCTTGAGAAGGCAAGTGAAGTTTGGGTGAGATTAGAGGAAACATATGAGGGCACTTCAACGATAAAAAGTGCCAAGCTCTATATGCTCAAAGACAAGCTATCAAACTTCAAGATGAAGGATGATGAGTCCATTCTGGAGATGTTCTATAGGCTACAAGTCATCATCAATGATCTCAAGAGTTTGGGTGAGAAGGTGAAGGATGAGGATTTCTCTCACAAGCTCTTGATGTGTTTGTGAAAGAGATTCAAGACATTGAGAACTCTCATCTTTAGAGGTCGATTGAAGGATGTCACTCCAATTGAGGTGCTTGGTGATGTGATGACCAAGGACCAATACAATAGTAATGGTGAAGAGCTTGTGAAGGAGGAAGACAAGAAGAAGAAGAGTGTGACATTCAAGGCCCACACTTCATCCTCTAAGAACAATAGCCAGGGCAAGGCTAAGAAGGAAGAATCAAGTGATGAAGAATGCTCTCATGATGATAGTGATGATGAAGCACTAGCTCTCTTTGTGCGCAAGTTTGGCAATATGAAGAAGAAGAAAAGCTATGGTGCAAGGAAGAGAAGAGATCACTTCAAGAATAAGGAGTATGTGAGGTTGTGTTACAAGTGCAAGAGTTTCGATCATGTTGTAGCGGATTATCCCTATAATAGTGACAATAAGGATAATGAGAAGAAGAAGAACAAGAAAGAGAAGAAAGAGAAGAAGGAGAAGAAAGAGAAGAAGATGACCTTCAAGAAGAAGAATAAGGGTGGATCCTATGTTGTCACATGGGATAGTGATGCCTCCACCAATGATGAGTCAAGTGATGATGACAAGGCATCCAAGAAGAAGGCTCTAGCGAGCATTGCTATCAACAACAAGCCTCACTATTTGACACTCCATCATGCTTCATGGCCAAGGGCTCCAAGGTAAAATATGATGAGAGTGAAAATGATGATAGCGAAAGTGAAAATGATAGTGATGATGATGAATTCTCAAATGAACAACTAATGAACATGCTAGAACAAGCCGACTCAATAATTAACAAGAAAAGCAAGAAGTGCAAAGAATTGCAAAAGAAGCTTAGTGCTCTTGAGCAATCCTTTGATGAGCTTAATGCTACTCATGAGAGGCTAGTGGAAGCCCATGAGAAGCTTGGTAAAGCTCACACCAAGCTTGAAAAGGCTCACTCCTTGCTTCTTGAACAAGAAAAGGAATGGGTTATAGTATCATGTGATGTGGGCATAACATGTGACATTAATGAAGATTCATTTTATGAACCTATTATTGTTGCTCCCACTAACCCTTCTTGTAGCTCATTATCCACCACCGCTACCACTCCTACCTCTACTACTAGTGATGGTTTCACTTATGATGCCTCACTAATGGTTGAAAATAAGACTCTCAAGAGAGAGGTGGATGAGCTCACTTACGCCCTAGGCAAGGCCTATGGCGGTGAGGCCCGCTTGCTAAAGTGCATGGGTAGCCAAAGGTTCTCTCTTAACAAAGAGGGATTGGGCTATACCCCCAAGAAAGGCAAGGTGACCTTTGCTACTCCCAAAGCTAGCTTTGTGAAGAGCAATGGTCAGTTTTGCAATAGATGCAAGTAAGTAGGGCACTAAGAGCAATCTTGCACAAAGAACAAGATCAATGCTAATATATCCTCAATTTGTTTTGATTCTTGTTACATGCTTACCAAGGGTGTGAATGGCATGAAGGCTAAGTTCATTGGTACACCTATTGTGGGTTCAAAGAAGTAAGCCATTTGGGTACCAAAAACCTTAGTGACTAATCTTCACGGACCCAAACAAGTTTGGGTACCTAAAAGGAATTGATCTTCTTTTGTCGGTTAATTATAAAGCCAGAGGAAGACATTGGGTGCTTGATAGTGGGTGCACACAACACATGACCGATGATTCAAGAATGTTCAATTCAATCAACTCAATGATGACAATGGGATTGATAGCATAACATTTGGTGATAATGGCAAAAGCAAGGTCAAAGGGCTTGGTAAGATTGCAATATCCAATGACTTGAGCATTTCCAATGTGCTACTAGTCGAGAGCTTGAACTTCAACCTATTGTCGGTAGCTCAACTTTGTGATCTTGGTTTCAAGTGCATATTTGGAGTTAATGATATGTAGATCATAAGTGTAGATGGCTCTAACTTGATATTAATAGGTTTTAGATATGAGAATCTATACTTGGTTGATTTCAATGCTAGTGAAGCTGAATTATCAATATGTTTGCTCACTAAGTCTAGCATGGGTTGGTTATGGCATAGAAGGCTTGGTTATGTTGAAATGAAACAATTAAACAAGTTAATTAAGCATGATCTAGTTTGAGGCTTGAAAGATGTCACATTTGAGATGGATAAGATTTGTAGTGCATGTCAAGCCAGAAAGCAAGTTGGCAACACACATCCTAAGAAGAGCATAATGAGTACATCTAAGGCATTTGAGTTGTTGCATATGGATTTGTTTAGGCCAACTACATATACAAGTATTGGTGAAAATAAATATGGATCAATTATCAACATGGCTTACTACTATACCAACTGACTCTATTACCACCCCATGATGGAGAAGACACCATATGAGCTCTTGAATGAAAGAAAGCGCAACATTGTATAGTTTTGGGTTTTTGGTTGCAAATGCTATATATTGAAGAAAGGCACAAGATTGAGCAAGTTTGAGAAGAAATGTGATAAAGGTTTCTTGCTTGGTTACTCCACTACTAGCAAGGCTTATAGAGTTTGAAATTTGGCTAGTGGTATTCTTGAGGAGGTTCATGATGTGGAATTTGATGAAACCAAGGGTTCCCAAGAAGAAGATGAGAATCTAGATGATGTGAGAGGCACTCAATTGGTCAATGCAATGAAGAATATGGATATTGGTGATATAAGGCCTAGAGAAGTGATTGAAGTTAAAGATGACAAAGATCAAGTGCTCTCTAACTCAAATATGCAAGTTGATACAAGTCAAGCTAGTTCATTATCTCAAGTGCAAAATCAACAAGTGGCTAGTTCATCATCTCAACCAAGTGATCAATCAAATGGAAGCAATCAAGTGCAAGTGCTTCAACCAACCAACATTGCAAGAGATCATCCATTGGATTCTATCATTGGTGATATCTCAAGAGGTGTACAAACAAGATCAAGATTAGCATCATTTTGTGAACACTTCTCATTTGTGTCTTTCATTGAACCTAAGAAGATAGATGAAGCTTTGTTGGATGTTGATTAGGTGAATGCTATGCATGAAGAGTTAAATAACTTTATAAGAAATCAAGTATGTGAGTTAGTTGAGAGACCTAAGGACCATAATATGATTGGAACCAAGTGAGTCTTTTGGAACAAGCAAGATCAAGATGTGATAGTTGTAAGGAACAAAGCAAGATTAGTGGCTTAAGGTTATACTCAAGTTAAAGGTCTTGACTTTGGAGAAACATATGCCCCAGTTGCAAGATTAGAATCAATTAGGATGTTGTTAGCCTATGCTTGTGCCCACAACATCGAGCTATATTAAATGGATGTTAAGAGTCCATTTCTCAATGGCTACATCAATGAAGAAGTATATGTTGAGCAACCTTCTGATTTTGAAGATGAGAAGAAGCCCAACCATGTTTACAAGCTAAGAAAAGCATTGTATGGTTTGAAACAAGCACCTAGAGCATGGTATGAGAGATTTCCTACTCTAATGGATTTAAGATGAGAAAGGTTGACACCACTCTCTTCACCAAGAAGCTAGGTAATGACTTATTTGTGTTACAAATCTATGCTGATGATATCATATTTGGATCAACCAATCAAGATTTTTGTGAGGAGTTTGGAAAGATGATGGCAAGTGAGTTTGAGATATCCATAATTGGAGAGCTTAGTTACTTCCTTGGTCTTCAAATCAAGCAATTGAAAAATGATACATTTGTGAGTCAAGACAAGGACATCATAGACATGCTCAAGAAGTTTGTCATGGATGATGCTAAAGCAATTAGTACACCAATGGGGACAAATGTAAGCTTGGATAGTGATGCTAGTGGCAACATGGTGGATCAAAAGATGTATCGATCTATGATTGGAAGTCTACTCTATGTGACCATATCAAGGCTGGATGTGATGTTTAGTGTATGCATGTGTGCTAGATTTTAAGCCTCACCAAGAAAAAGTCATTTGAAGGCAACTAAGAGAATATTGAGGTACTTGAAGCATACATAAAATGTTGGATTATGGTATCCCAAAGATGCAAGGTTTGAGCTTATTGGATATTCTGATTCAGATTATGTCGGATGCAAAGTTGAGAGAAAGAGAACATTGGACACATGTCAACTATTGAGAAGATCACTTGTGTCTTGGTCATTAAAGAAGCAAAATAGTGTAGCACTTTCAACCGCCGAAGCAGAGTACATGTCGGCCAATAGTGTTTAATCTAGAAAATGAGCTATAAGTGTTTAACTCAACATGGTGCATGATAACCCTTATTTGGAGGTGTGAAGAAGCTTGCCCTTGGATTAAACCGAGTTAAATATCTTTTACAAATGATCTAGATTGAACCAAATTGTCAAACTGATCCTCACTTCACATGGTTTCACCCCAACCTATCTAAAATTTTTAGCTCACCTTTTATGCTAATTGTTGACAAAGGGGAGAGAATTCACAAAGATAGTAAGAGATAGGGGAGCAAACAAAGATAGTAAGAGATAGGGGGAGCAAACAAATGAAATGACATTGAAATAAAATGATGTTGTAAGGGGATCAATTAAAAATCAATTAAAATTTAAAGCACACAAGTAGATGGAGCAAGCTCATAAACTTGTATGTTGCATTTGTGTGTGCATCACATATGTTTGCTTGCATGGCACAAGTTCTAAATTCCCTATCTATGCTTGTGTGGTGTATGCTAGATTGTAGAAAATGATTGATGAAATGAAAACTAGCATGCATAGGATAGCTAGACACTTGAATTGTTCTTACAAATAGTACTAGAACCTTGCTTATAATTTTGATCTAATGAGTTATCCAGTTCTTTGTTGTTTTTCAAGTGGTATCTAGAAAATCATGGTGCTAAGGATGGTATTCAAATGGCAACTCCGATTGGTATTACGCTTCAGAGGTTTATTCTTTACACCTTAGCATCATTTGGTAGCTATTACTCTCTCAAACTTCTAATCCATACATATGTGCAAGCTTTCAAATCCAAACTCTTAGTACAAATGTAAGGGGAGCTAATACTATCAAATTAGGTTGATGAAACTTGTCCATAATTTTTACACAAGGAAATATGCTTGGGCAAATGACATGAATCCAAAAAGAATTTATTGAATATCTTTCTAAATGGGTTGTCATCAATTACTAAAAAGGGGGAGATTAAAAGCCCTAGTTTGGTTTTGAATAATTGATAAAACCTAGCACTAACCTTTGTCATGAGTTGTGATATGAGCTAGGTTGGTGCAATCCAAGTGCTTGACCAAGATGAGGTCCATGGTGATGAAGGTGGACATGAAATGATGATGATCAAGCTCAACTTGGAAAAGAAGAAAGAGAAAAATAAAAATCGAGATGATCAAGGCAAAGGTATATGATAGGTTTTTGTTTTGCACTCAAGACACCATAGAGGGTGTGAGTGACTTAGGATTGATAGTCATACTATAAAGAGGGGAAATCTTTGGCTAACGGTTTATCAAGTGCCACTAGGTGACATGACTTTTGCATATGCATTTAGGCACCTAGTGTGCTAACTTTGACCCTTGTAGAATGCTTTGGAAAATGCTAACACACATGCACACAAGCTCTACACTTTGTGGTTAGGAAGTTGGAACAAGGGTGAAGTGTTTGAGGAGTGTTGGTATAAATTAATGCACACAGAATAATCCACAAGTGCACGAATAATATACCGATGTAGCACTTCACCGGGAGTACCTAGTTTTATATCGAACTCGATGAAACATGTGTGAGAATAACCAAATCTAACTTAACCCAACTTCATAATCAAGGCTAGATAATAGGAGCATAGAGGATATTGCTAAAGTCTTCTAGTTCTAACTTTGGTAAGCTTTATCTTCTATTGTTCAATTCTAGGGATATTACTAGAGAAAATACAGGCAGAGTATGTTTCCTATAGCAACAAAGTCCTGCTAGGCCTACTAACGGAAGCGGGAGGTGGACTATAAAAGATTCAATGAGGCTATAAGAGTCACCCTTGTGAGTTACCATTGATCCAGAAAATATGGTACATCCACGAGTAACTGAGTCTAAGCACCACGCTTACACTACGAATACTACTTTAACCCAGGAGCTACAAGGATTAAAGTACTCAAGAAGCATGAACTAATCAAGCAGATACTAGCCATCAAGAAGCAACACTAGCTAGAAATGATGATGTCCAGGTAGTTCAGAGCTCATCTGAGCAAGTTCAGGGTACTACTACTAATCAAATATAGAATAATCCTAGATCATTAGTACAACATGTGCAATAGCCGACAAGGCAAATTTAGAATCAAATGGTTAATTTTGGCACATCAGGCCAAATACCGCCATTGGCTCAAAAAATAGCACCATCAGTTCAAAGGATTCGTAGAGATACAGATCCCAACATTTACAATCAGAGACTTTAAGCAGCAAATAAGCAAAGAACTCAACAGATAGAGATTTCACAAGGATATCATTATGGCATAGATTATAATACCCTTCATATGATTCCAAATCCAGGGTATCAAGGCACCCAAAATTTTAATCCATAGATGGGTCAGCAATTGCAAAGAAATCTAAATTCAAATGCTGATGAGTTGTTGCTCAAAGTAACTGAAATGGTAAAGAATCAGATCGGTTTAAAACCAAAAGGGCAGACCTTTTCATACAAACGTCCATATCTAGAGTAGTATAATTTGGTTGCTCTTCCTATGAACTATATGCTTTTGAATTTTGCTAAGTTCACTGGTCAAGATAGTACAAGTATAATAAAACATGTCAGTCGGTATCTTACTCAGTTGGGCAAAGCATCCATTGAAGAAGCTCATCTAGTTCATTTCTTCTCTTTGTCCCTGTCAGGACCAGCTTTCACCTGATTTTCATTGTTACTAGTTAATTCTATAGCCAATTGGACTGACCTAGAGAAGAAATTTCATACATATTTCTATACTAGGATAGGAGAAAAGAAAATCATAGATTTGACAACTATAAGATAAAGAACTAATGAATCAGGTGCTGAGTTTCTTCAGAGGTTCTGAGAAACTAGAAATTTGTGCTTTTCATTGAATATGACTGATCATCAGCTAGCTGCTTTGGTTGTTCAAGAAATGTTGCCAACATGGAGAGAAAAACTGCTTGAGCAAGAGTTTGACAATTTAGGTCAGTTGGCTCAACGGGTGGCAGCACTTAATAGCCAATTTTATAATATGCACAGAGATACCTAATTCTAGAAGAATGCAGCAATTGCTGAAGCTTATAATCCATATTTAGTTGATGATGATGGTGAGGATGATGAAGAAGAGGAGATTGCTATAGCCGAATGGAATTCGAGTAAGAAGACAGTGATGGTGCTGAATCCTTGGGGAAAAGGAGTTGAAGAAAGTTATGATTTTGACATCATAAAATCAGACAAGCCTTTTCATTTCTTGCTTGAAAATGGATAGACAAATTGCCCATCAATCATGTTATGTTACCTCCTGATCAGTTGAAGAATAAGAAGTTCTACAAATTTCATAACGCTGCTTCTCATTCTACTAATGAGTGTAGAATTTTTTGGCAACATATACAGAGGGCTATTCGGCAAGAGAAGCTTAAATTTGATACACCTTGGAAGATGAAAGTTGATGATAATCCTTTCCTAAGAGATCAAAATATGGCTGATGCTAAGTTGCTCAAAGGGAAGACTAAAGTACTAACATCAACTAGAGCAAAAGAAACTAGAACAGTTGATCCAGAGATGCAAATATCGACTGATGAATATAGAGAAATTAAAAGGCATCATGACTAATATGAGCAGGGAGAGACATCAAGAAACGGGGCGATAAGGCCACGTGTTACATCTCGAATTTTGTTGAATAAGTGGCAACGATAGAAAGAAAAGGATTATTAGCATTGGTTAGAAGAGAACGAATACCAGCGTCAACAAGAAGAGGAGAAGTATGAAAGAAAACAAGCTGAATCATATTGAAATTGTCCTTTCTTCAGACATTGTTGGAATAAAGGTTTGAAATTACCTACTAGAAATAATTGCCTAGAGTGTAGTGAACAATATTGGGAGTTTAGGCAATCTCAAGCCAACCACCGGTCTATCCATGCTCGAATCGAGTATCATTATGATAATATGGATCGGTGCTTAAAAATAGAAGTGTTCATGATTAACTTGGGAAGTGAGTTGTTGATCAAAATTGGACTAATTATGAAGAAGAAGGTGATGAGGAAGAATATATTTGGCAGGAAGGGCAATGGTATCCAAGAGGTTTAACAAGAAGTCAGAAAAGAAGGGTACAATGCCTAAGGAGTAGAGAGTTAGAACTAGCTCAGAAATCTGGTAAACCCAAATATGGCGTGCTAAACAAACAGCCGATAAGGGTCAACCATCGGCTAATATTCAAATGACTTTTCTTTTGCCATCAAAATTTAGAGCTCCAACAGATCAAGAAGTCTATTCAGATTTTGATAAATCAGAATATGAGGAGATGGTTGCCAAATTGGCAGTGATACAACAAGCTATATTTGATAAGCCAGTTAAGCATCGGCTCTTGAAGGCTTTATATGTGAAAGGTTTTGTTGATGGGAAGCCGATGAGCAAAATGTTGGTGGATGGAGGTGCTTTTGTTAATCTTATGCCTTATACTACTTTTCACAAGCTTGGTAAGGGACTAGGAGATTTGATTGAGACGAACATGATGCTTAAGGATTTTGGAGATAACACATCCAAGACCAGGGGCAATAAATGTTGAACTAATAATAGGAAGTAAGACTTTGCTCACTACATTCTTTGTCATTGATGGAAAGGGTTCATACAGTTTACTCCTTGGTCGTGATTGGATTCATGCAAATTGTTGTGTACCATCGACTATGCATCAATGCTTGATTTAGTGGCATAGAGATGATGTTGAGCTTGTTCATACTGATGATTCTGTGAGTATAGCAACAACTGACCCAATGTATTGTGAACTAGAAGATTTTGAGTGTTTTTCTAGCAAGCGATGGGAAGGAGGTTTCATTAAAATCAATTATAAAAGCCAATAGCCGATCCAAGCAGTCGACTCTGAGAGTTTATTTTAATAGATAATCCAATAGATGGTACAGATGGTAAACTAGGACATGGCTTTACGTAGACCGATGAATTAGAGGAGGTAGATATTGGTTCTAGAGATAGGCCTAGGCCGATGTATGTAAGTGCTAAGTTGGATCCTAAGTATAAGCGAGAGTTGATAGATTTATTAAAGGAATTTAAAGATTATTTTGCTTGGGAATATTATGAGATGCCTGGTCTAGATCGATCAATTATTGAGCATCGGTTGCTAATCAAACCTGAATATAGGCCATTTAAACAAGCTCCAAGGATATTCAACCCAAATGTTCTTGATGATATAAAAAAGGAGACCAAAAGATTACTAGAAGCGAAATTTATCCGACCGTGCCGTTATGCAGAGTGGATATCGAGTGTTGTTCCTGTATATAAGAAAAATGGGAAGTTAAGAGTTTGCATTGATTTTAGAGATCTGAACAAGGCGACACCCATGGATGGTTATCTAATGCCAATAGTTGATATGTTGGTAGATGCAGCAGCCGGGCATAAGGTTATTAGTTTTATGGACGACAATGCAGGATATAATCAAATTTTTATGGTTGAGGAAGACATAGCAAAAATAGCTTTTAGGTGCCCTAGCGTAATCATCTTGTTTGAATGGGTTGTGTTGACCTTTGATTTGAAGAATGCTGGTGTAACTTATCAGAGGGCGATGAATTATATTTTTCATAAGTTGATCGGCAGGATTGTTGAAATCTACATTGATGATGTGGTGGTAAAATCAAAAGGGTATAAAGGACATCTAGCTGATTTGTGGGAGACTCTAGAGTGCACCAGAAAACATGGTTTAAAGATAAATCCTAATAAGTGCGTCTTTGAAGTATTAGCTGGACAATTTTTGGATTTTATGGTTCACGAGAGTGGAATTGAAATTGGTCAGAAAAGTATGAAAGCAATTGATGAGGCAGTGCCCCTGACTAGTAAAACATAGTTACAATCTTTGCTTGGTAAATTTGATTTTTATCAGAAGGTTTATTTTAAATTTGTCAGAAAGGGTTTTGCCATTTTCTCCTTTATTGAAGTTGAAAAGTGATCAAGAATTTAAATGGGGTGACGTACAACAAAAGACATTTGAGGAGATAAAATAATATATGAATTGTCCACCCGTGATGATCCCTCCTCAGCAAGGTAAACCTTTTAAGTTGTACATATCGGTCGATAGCCAAATAATTGGATCGGCCTTAATGCAAGAGTTTGAAGGAAAAGAATGAGTTGTTTTCTATTTAAGTAGAAGGCTTTAGATCCATAAACAAGATATTCTCCTATTGAAAAGTTATGCTTTTGCTTATATTTCTCTTGCACTAAGTTGCGATATTACTTGTTATTGGCTGAGTGTATAGTTGTTTTTAAAGTTGATGTGATCAAGCACATGTTATCAATACCAATATTAAATGGGAGAATAGGAAAGGGGATTCTTGCATTATCGGAATTTGACTTGAGGTACGAATCGGCTAAAGTAGTCAAGGGGCAAGTAATAGCCGATTTTATTACTCAACATCTTAAACCAAGTGTTGGCTATGTAGAACTGATACATTGGACATTATTCTTTGATGGGTCCTCATGCAAGCAAGGTGGTGGCATTGGTATTATTATTGTTTCACCTTAGGGGGCAAGTTTTGAGTTTGCTTTTCCAATTAAACCAGTGACTACCAACAATCAAGCAGAATATGAAGCTATTCTTAAGGGACTTCAACTTCTTTATGAAGTAAAGGCCAAGTCAATTGAAGTATTTGGAGATTCACAGTTAGTTATTAATCACTTAATCAGCCTATATGAGTGTAAAGATTATATTCTAAGGGGATACTATGATGAATGCTAGAAGTTACTCAAGGAGTTTCCCCATATTTCTCTTCAGCATATTCCAAGAGCATAGAATCAAGAGGCTAATCGGTTAGCTCAGAGTGCATCAGGTTATTGAGAGTTCCGAGAGATCCTAAGTGGTGAAACCTTGACTAATGATTGGAGAGTCGAAATAGCCGATTACCTTAAGAATCCATCATAGAAGGTTACCAGGAAACTAAGGTATAAATCGACTAAGTATGTTTTGTTAGATGATCAGCTATATTACAAGACAGTCGATGGAGTGTTGCTTAAATGCTTAAATCAAGAAGAAGCTAAAGTGTTGATGGGTGAAGTACATGAAGAGATATGTGGAGCCCATCAATTGGCTTATAAGATGAAATGGATTATTCGTATGTCTGGATATTTCTGGCCAACAATACTAGAAGATTGTTTTGAATATTACAAGGGGTGTTAGGATTGTTAACATTTTGGTAATATTCAGAAATCGCCTGCATCGGCTATGAATCCAATAATTAAACCATGGCCGTTTCGAGGTTGGGGAATTGATTTAATTGGCTAGATTTTTCCACCTTCGAGTAAAGGACATAAGTTCATATTGGTAGCAATAGATTACTTTACTAAATGGGTTGAGGCGATTCCTTTGAAGACGGTAACCTCAAAGAATATGGTTGATTTTGTCAAGGAACATATTATGTATTATTTTGGAATTCCTCAAACTATTACTACTGACCAGGGGACAATGTTTACATCAGAAGAGTTCAAAGATTTTGCTGCCAGTATGAGAATTAAGTTATTAAATTCTTCTCCTTACTATGCTCAGGCTAATGGCCAGGCAGAGGCATCCAATCAAATTATGATTAAATTGATTAAGAAGAAAATTGAGGAGCAACCAAGAAAGTGGTACTTAACACTTAATGAGGTATTGTGGGCATATAGGATGGCTTGCCATGGATCCATTAAATCATCGCCTTATGAGTTAGTATATGGGCATAATGCAGTTCTTTCTTGGGAAATCCAGACTGGATCAAGATGTGTTACATTATAGAATGATTTGATGGCCAAAGTCTACAAGAATCTAATGATAGATGATTTAGAGGACTTAAGTTGTCATTGACTGTGTGCTCATGAGAATATTGAAGCCAATAAGTTAAGGGTTGCAAGACATTATAACAAAAAGGTCAAGAACAAGCAGTTTAGTGAAGGAGAATTAGTCTAGAAAGTTAAATTGTCGATTGGGTCTAAGGACAACAAGTTTGACAAATGGTCACCTAATTAGGAAGGTCATTATCGGATTAAACGTTGTGCGTCTGACAATGCTTATATTTTGGAAACACTAGAAGGAGAAGAGGAGTTTGATAGAGCAATCAATAGAAAATATCTAAAGAAATACTATCCTAGCATTTAGGTTAATACTTGAAAGCTGATTTGTTTAGTCATCGGCTCTAATAGCTGGTACCAGAAGGGTATCGCCTCTAGTTCAAAAAAAAGATCGAAAGGGGTAAAAGCCGATACAACATGTATCACCTATAGAGTAAAAACAAACATAGAGACAATCATGATGTATACAAAGATATTGTAGAAAATTCGCTGAGACGCGATCATAGAAAAACAAAGATTTCATTCATTTATCAGTTTGTCCTAGGTACAAGCTAATCAAACACTTTATTTATAATGTCCTGGGCTGAGGTGATGTCCATGATGGCCGCTATGGCATCTTCAAAGTCCTCGATCAGGTCCTCGTGCATGTTAGGGTCATTGGTCATCAGGAAGCCCGGCTCCATGGTGTGGAGATCATGCCTGGTCTAGACCTATGCCACGGCTAGGGCCACCACCGTGCCGTGGTGAACATCATGGAGGGTGATCTCCTGGACTTGTGCCGAGATGTCGTGCAGGTGGTTGTTGAGGAGAGGGCCCCAGGCGTTGACGGCCGCCGTAGCCACATTTGTCGCTAGTTGGAGGTTCTCCAACTGTACTGTCAGGGCTGGTAATTATAGAAACAAAGGGGTTATTAAGACAAAGATAATGGAAATTGAAACAAGGGTTTTCTTAGAGTTCATCTTACCCGCCACCATTACATCAGACTCGGCTAGCCGCGCCCGAGCAGCGCTGGCCTCTTCCTCGGCAGTGAGGAGGGCGGCTTGAGAGGCCCCGAGGTGGATCTTAAGCTGACCGTCCTCCCAAATTGTCTCAAAGTAATGGTCCTAGGCCGCCCTCCACTCCCAGAGGAAATGTCGGGCGTCGTCGCCATTGTAGGAGTCAGAGGAGTCCGATGACAAATCCGGTGCGGTAGCAGCATACGCGGTGGTAGAAGGCTCGCTGGCCTTGGAAGGAAGTGGCTGGAGGCTGTCATTGAGGACGAACCTGCAGATGCATTAATAGATGATTCTTGCTATGGATGGGAGCATTCAATCTTACCTCATGCGGCGAAGCCATTGGCCGACTAGGACCTCCTCCTCTAAGAGATCTTCCACTGCGCGCTTGCTGCGGTGATCCTCTCCTGCCATGGGTGCTGGTCTAGATTGTGAAAGGAGAAAGGAACTGCTACAGGGCTTGTGAAGGTGGAGATGCGTAGAGAATAGAAGCAGTTGTGAGATGTGGGTTTGAGGCTAGGGCCCTTAGCTGGTATCTATAACTATGAAGCAAAGTGACAGATATCTCAGGATGTGCAAAAGGTAACCGCAATTAATAGAAGGCAAAGCGCCGCCCCACTAATGCTGAAGAGAATGTGGCGTTGATAACTGAGAATGGAAGATTGAGGAGTTTTCTTAGTGGAGGCCATATTTTCAGACTTAATTGGATTAGAGTCAAACGTCTAGAATCAACTATTTTCAAATTAACTCTCTAGCCGAGATAAGAGATACAATAGATCAGTAGAAAATGTGGTTATCATTGGTTCCAGACAAAATATATGTTACAAATGTTGGTATGCAGATTACAAGTTTAGAACATCCTTGATTACTTTCAATACTTTTAGACGGATAGCATCGACTTCTGTGATTTGTTGCTTGTCTTCTTTGGCTGATCCAAGGATTTTCTCGAGGTTGATGCAGATGGTTTTACCTTCTTTGACCTTGGTCAGCATTTCCTGTTTCTTCTAATTAATGACATTGGGTATTTGAGCCAGATTGGACTCATGGCGGTCGATGGTAGCCTTCATGTTCTCCAATTCCTTCTCGAGTTCTGCACGCTTGACTTTTAGTTGGTTCAGCTCTAGTTCGATCCTAGGGGAGGAGTTCTTCAAGTTATCGATTAGCTGTGCTAGCTCTTTGGCCTCCTGTTTGTTGGAGTTCTTCTTGGCCAATAAAGCTTCACGATCAGCTTGGTTTCTCTGAGCCCTTTTCACTCTTGGAGCTTGATCCTCAATGTTGGACAAAGGTGTCAGAACCTTAGCAAGATTCGGAGGCAAGTTACCCTTAATGGCTAAGAAAATTCTTCTGACTGGATCTGCATCCTAGACTAAATCAGCTATATCTTTTTCGAGCACTGGCAGCATGTCTTTTAGCTGATTTTTGGTTTTCTCTGACAAGGCTTCTTGGGAAGAGATAGCTAATGAGCTGATCTCACCTTCATCTATATACTCTTTGAAATTGAAAGAGTAGCTCAGAGCTAGTGTGTTAAGTGTCTGCAGGTGGGTAAGAATTTTTTTAAGAAATAACAAGTTGTTTGAAAGTAAGAAGAATGAGGAGATATAGTACCTTTTCTGGGGTAGTTTCTATCTGAGAAGGAACAGTTGATGATACACCAATGGTATCTGGTTGAATCAACTCTAAGCTTTTAGTGATGGTATCTGCAGACATTAGGGAAATGTTCAAAAGATTATGTTGGTTGCAGGAAGATAAACGAGGTATATGACTTTTTTACCATCAATTGTTTGCTGGACTAGAGATTTGACAGTCTAGGTGTCAACATCAATAGGATAATTTTTAACTAGTGGGCTATCAGACTTCTACTCTTGCATGAATGTCTCTTCAAGGAGTGTCTAACATGGTAAATGGTCAGAGAAGAGATGAAAGTTGAATGAAAAATCGAGAATTTTGAGGAGATACCTTGGCAGCATCAGAGGCTGAAGTGGAAGGATTTTCTACTATTTTGGAAGCATCGGTTGTTTCAATCGTAATCGGCTCCTTTGGGAGGTCAGCCGATGAAGGTCTAGTTGGTGCTGATCCGAACCCCTAGGACAATAGTTTAGCATCCAGAGCAGATTGGGATGCAATGGTTGATATCTATGAGGAAAGAATTAGAATTAGAAATTGGATATCATGTTGGGAAGAGGGTGAATTGTTTTACCTGAGCAGTTGATGGTCTCGTTCTGTGAAGTTTTTTGCTAGTAATGTTTTTCTAGGTTACTCCTTGGGCTGCCTTGCGTTTTGAAGATTGATATGTTACAATTATAGGGGCAGCTTGGGTTTTCATTAGTTTCTTCAGTGTGGGTGCAGTTGACCCCATTCTTGAGATTGGACATGGTGGATAATATTCTATGGCATGCCCTTTTTTGACCACATTTGGGGGATTGTATTCAGCATCCTACAAGGGAGTTTTGTTAGATGAGTTGACAGAGGGACTTTAGTAGATGATCTTTATGAAAGGAAAAAGAGTTAGCTAGTTACTTCACTGTTAGAAGCAAAATCTTCATCCAGAGCCATGCAGCTAGGATGGACTGGCCTGTAGAAGAGGTGGGAATGCTATTCTTGCCACCAGGAATCATATAAATGTAAAGTGAAGGAGGCTCTGGTCCATTCATGCAGATAGAGGGAAGGAAGATTTGATCCTAACTAGAAAACTCTCGAAGGTTCCATTGCCTCACTGATGCCTTCTCTCGGTTTCAATATATCTTTGAAAAATAGCCAGGGGCAGTTGACCAAGACCAAACTGACGAGCTATGAAAGAAGGGTTGTAAAATTAATAGGTTGGAAGGTTGCTCGGAAGAAAAGAACCTGTGGACATTTTACCATGGCCATGATGAAATTCGGCTGGTAGGACACAAGGTTTGATGAAAGAATTAAAGATTGCAGCTGCTGTTTCATCTGAGCAGTCTGATTCAAATCAAAATTTGAATGGGAAGACCAACTCATTGTTTTCATCTTCATCATAGGGTAGCTAGGTCAGAATATCTACATCAAACCCTCTATAAAACTTCTTGAAGAGGTGGCCCACCTTGACGGCAATTGTTATGGCTGATGCAGCTTCACCATAGTTCATACATTGGCAGGTTCTTCCTTCTTTGCCTTTGTATTCCTCATCAAAGTTGGAAGAAGGAAAGCTCAAATTCTAGAGATTTGGCTTCATAATCTTGTGCATATACAAATTTAACCATATTTGTATTAACCACCAAGGGCCACTAATGGTGTGCACTGCTTCATTTTCAGCAGCTGAGTAGCCACCTAGTGCATTATGTGGTAAGCTGATCCTAATAGATATTTTCCAAGAGGAATCTCAATGCCTACTGCTAGATGCTCTGCCAAGAGTTTGTGATTGTTAGTCGGACCACAAGAAGACCCGTAGAAGATGAATCTTTCTAACCACATGTTAAGAAAAGCCACATGTTCTCTTTCGCTAATAGTTGATTCATTCCCAATGTGGTTCTGGATGTAGCTTGCCCATCCTGTGTAGTCTAATATTTTGGCTAGTTTCTTTGACCTAGCACCTAAGAGTTCATATGGCTACATTGGCCCTATTATTCTAAGGCCAATCAACATATAAACATTAGCCAAGGTGATAGTCATTGGACTGTGACCAAAGATAAAAGCATTCAAGGTGTTGGACCAGAAGTAAGAAGCAACAATTAGGAGTGAATCATTTCTTTCCATCCCGGATAGTGAAAGTGTTAGGCATTGGCTTAAATCGTAAACTTCCCAATCTCCGCCCTTTTGTCTGACACTCTTCGGAACCAGTCTCTCCATCCCTTAGGCATTTTGGGCCAATTCCTAAAGGGATTTTTGGTGTTCCAAGAAGATAGATCTACTAAAGACTGCCTAAAAGGAATTTAATTGGTTTCTTGGTTGATAAAATCCAAAGGATTAGTAACGCCCATAGGTCCAAGGTAATAAGCATTTGGAACAATAGACGAAGGGATCAAAATTTCATTTTCCATTCCCTAGAAAGCTAGATGAGATAAACTTAAGAAAAAGGAAAAAATACAGAGCAACAACTGATAGTTGAGAGGCAGAAATTTGGAGACATATCTCAGGGATGTAGTCGCTGGTCGCCATTTTAGTTGGAATAGATCTGAATCTAAGAAAGGGTTGCATAGGAGTGACTTGAAAAGCAGCTCGAGCAAAGTAGAGAAACTGCTAGGGTTGGAGCTCTGGTGGTGGCGACTTTGGTTATTGAGGCTTGCTCGAAGAAGGGGAAAGTAAATTGGTCGAGTAGATTGAAGGTAATACTATTGGGATGCTATATAAAGTTTGGCCTAAAAAGTCAGGAGTCACGCGTTTGTTTCAAAATAGGTGGGTGCAACGTGGTGAACGGATGAATGAATTTTTGGAATAAAATCATTTTTATCCCAAAATTGGGGGCATGTGTTTACACCAAAATTTAGCAGAAAGAACACGAGAACTTGAAGCTTCTAAGATTGTACCATAAAGGAATCGATAAGATGTGAATCAATATCAGTTGTTTCAGATGCGGTACTAGGATCGACTCTTTTTGGATGACATCAGCAGATAACGTCAATGGACTATGTACGGATGGCGTCGGGGAAAAATATGTCGGACTCTACAAAAAGGAAAAGATTAGGGTCCAAGTTATCTTAAGTTAGGAATGTTTTCTTTTATTCCAAAGAATTGTAATGAGTCGTATTTGAGTAGGATTCATGTTTAGGTTTTGGGTATAAATATTGGACCCGGCTATTGTAAAAACAACACACACACAATCAATCAATACAATTACTTTTCCAGCTTTACGCCAACCCTTAGGAGTAGGAGTATTGTAGATCTCGACAAGTTTTTCAACAAGCAGGGCTACATCGACCGATCAATCTTTGGCTTTTCTATGAGTACCATCATGACTTGTATCATACTTGTAAAGCTGCATTAGCTGGTTGATCTTTTACGAGTATAATATAAGTTAGTTATCGATCTGTGTCATTATTTGTAAGGCTGCATCACCTGATTGATCTCTTACGAATCATAATATAGATCAAAGTTATCGGTCTTGTGTTAAACAACTTGTTGTTTAATACAATATCACCAGTTATCGAATCTACTAAGATTTGTAAGATTTTTCTTACTGTGTTTTGGCTGATTCACCAGTTATCGATCTTGTTATAATTAATGTTCCATTAATTATAACAAATCACCTGATTGAGATAGAGATAGATTGGCATCATATCATCACAATTGGTCATCTTCTAGTCTGGTTACACTTTAAATCTTATGATTGATGACTTGATTATGCTAGATTGGCTATTTTATCTCTATTCCAATCAAACGTAGTATGCATTCAAAGACATGTTTCAATCCTGAATAAACTCACTAGTTAATAAGATCCAATCTAATGACACTACCATAGCTACATCGATCCAGTCGAACCTCACTGGTAAGACTTTGGGTTAGAGATTATCGATTAGTGGTTTTGTTCATGGTCGAGATATGTACTATGCTTGTTTGCTATGCATGCATCGGCTATTTTAGCCGATTCACCTGTGCTTTCACATATATGGCATTCTTTCATGAGCCTATCAATATACATATGGTTTTATTAATTCTTTGACTTTAGTTTGTTATCATTATCATAGCTGCATCGATCCGGTCGAACCTCACTGCTGGTGGTAACAGATTAGATTCAGAGCGTTTGCAGATCCATTTGTACCAGACAGTCGATTTGTTCGCATGTTATATCCCTTCTCGTTAAACTTATTGGCTCAATGCTTTATGCTGATTATATCCATCTAGCTGATGATGTTTCTTTATATTACTTATATCTAGGTGTATTGTACTTGTTATTATAAATCAATCATGACCCATGAGCATCACAGTCCCTAAACAGTCGATTTCTTCTTGTATCAGCTATTTAGTCGATTCTCCTATTTGGCTGCTCTCGAAGCAACATACTTGGAACTGCCTGGGCAAAACCAGCATGTTTCACCCTAAATTACTGATAAAACTTTTTATCCTTGTTAATTGCTGGTCAAATTGACTGGCACGCCTTCGGGATTTTCAGTATCGACCAGTCCTGTGTTGAAGCCAAGTAGATCTCTAGGTTGACTCCACCCAGATCATTCTGGCTTCTAGTGTGTCAGGCGTATTGCCACATTTTTGCACCCACAAGTATTATGTGAGTTTATCCTTAAGTCACGACTAAATTAATCTTTCCTCATGTTTTAAAGTTGTTTATAAAAGGATTCTCAATTTGGTTCGAAACTAAAAGCGAAACATATAAAATTAGAGTGTATTGGGCTCAAACCTGACCGAGGACAAAACTTAGGACGAGACAGCACAGTGATGGGATGGCTGGCCCATAGAGGAGGCCAGGTGGCCTGCTCCAGGGGCTGCTCATGGCCCGCTTTGTAGGACATGGTCCTTCGCTCATTACTTTCCGAATTTCATGATTTTCATGATCGAATTCCATCTTCTTGTCATGGTATATCTCCCCTCACACTTGTTTTCCTATATACTTTTATGCACAACATGTGGAGACAAAGCATATATCCAAAAGAAATAGAGAACAGATAATAATAATAATAAGACTCCATTAATATATAAGGCATTTTATTACACAAGCACAAACTAAACACAAAATTTTGACCACCTAGTATGAACTTCAATATTCTAACTATCTAAGCTAAACGAGTAACCTAAACATACTACTTTTAAACACATGACCTAAGCACTCGTGTCTTATTATTAGCTGCCTAATTCTTACTTCTTTATCTTAGCAACAAAATGATTCAAAGCATTTAGATCATATTGTAGGCTCTTGCGATAGATGTGTTCTTCATCGATCCTTTGCTCTACGGTATAGATAACATCGAAGAGGTCTTCAATCTTCTTCTCTATGAGAGCCATAGTCATCCTTGGATGCTTCTCAGCCTCTGGAATGGGTGGTGATGGTGCCTTCCTCTTCTTCTCCTTCGGAGAAACAACCTTGATCTGATCTAGCATAGCGCGAACTCCATTGATGATGGTACGAGGGGTGATCAACTTGTATTTTGCACATGTAACATCTCTAAATTTGTTGGTATTCAGTATGATCAGCACCTCATGTCCCTTCGGAGGAAGAAGGTTGATCTCCTTTGTCACCTTGATCAGCTTCTGGATGTCTAGATGAGGCTCTTGTTGGCGTGGATTGTCTTCAATAAGTGGATGTGGCGGCGACAAAACAAGGATCGGGCGATGGATGGCATGAGCGAAGTAAGACTAGCTTGAGCGAATGGGGGTAACATCTAGAGGAACGATGGTTAGCGCAAGCGCATCAGGCTTCTTGCTAGGATCTAAACCATAGGGGATGATCTCTTTGTTGGCCATGGAAACTAGAGAGGAGGGGAGCTTTGCTGCTGTTGAAGAGAGAAGTCTTTGATGGGATGGCTATGGAGGTAGTAGAGGCTTGCTTATATAGGGGTAACAACTTGCAGCAGGGGTCAAGATCTATCCATATGAGGTCTCATAACGAGGAAAAACCAAATGCGTCAAAAAACTACGGGATTACGGAGAGGAAAGATGTAGAAGACTTGAGAGAATTGACCGGGCATGAGGCGGCTGACAAGTGGGCTAGCCAGCCTGTAGGTGGGGCCAGCCAACCCCACATGTTGAGGTCTCAGGGTCATCTTCTGCGCTATGACTTCTATCGCTTATCTAATCCCAAAAAGTATATTTTCATGTTATGAAACATAAGGAGGATGGCAGTGGTGTAAATCTATGGTAAAATAAGGAAATCTACCTCATCCAAATCCTCAGGTGTTTTTAGGTTCTAGAAAGATCTTGAGATGGTGTCCATTTACCTTGAATAACATACCTTTGTCATTTTGAAGTGTTACTGCTCCATGCGACGAAGAGCTTATCACCTTGAATGGTCCTTCCCATTTGCTCCAAAGTTTTCAATGCCCGAATAATTTAACCCTAGAATTAAAAAGTAATACCTTATCTCCTAGGGAGAACTCCTTCTTCTTGATCCACTTGTCATGCCATCTCTTCATTCTCTCCTTGTATATCTTGGCGTTACGATATGCTTTTTCATGTCATTCATCAAACTCAGAGAGTTGCATCTTTCTCTTGATTCCTGTGGCTTCAAAGTCCATTTTTCATCGCTTGATGACCCAGTGAGCCTTGAATTCTAGCTCAACAAGTAGATGACAAGTCTTTCCATAGACGAGTTGGTATGGTGACATCCCAAGTGGTGTTTTATAGGCTGTTCTATAAGCCCATAATGTGTCAGGTAGTCTATCCTTCCATGCAGTCCCCATCTCATTGACCATGTTTTGCATAATGTTCTTGATTTGTTTATTTGATGTTTTTGTTTGGTCACTTGTCTGAGGGTGATATGGAGTATCGACATTGTGATGGATCCCTGTCACACCCAATTTTAAGGATAAAGTGGGGTGCAAAACCTTATGTGCACCCAGAGATCAGTCACACACATAAGCCGACAAATTATGAATAGTATCATCACCAATGTTTATTACATCACAAATAAGACAGAGTTATTACATAAGTATAGCAGAAATAATAAAAAGATCTCTTGCGGAAGCTCCAATTCACAGGGACGTCGACTGGTTGACCACAAGTCTAGTAGTCCTCAGGGAAATCATCATTCTCAAGGTCATCTGTTACCCATCCGGGATTTTTATCCAAATAATGAACATAAACAAGCGTAAGTACATGTTGTACTCAACAAGTGTAACACGGGGTTCATGAGGCTCAGAAGGCTAGACACAGGTTCAACAGCGTTCAGCTTTTAGTTGTCACAATTTTAGCTTATGAGTAGCATCAAATTGTCTCAATTCCTATTGCCAAACACATGATCAAATGTAAACATGAGTAATGAATAGCATAAACATGTTGCTTTGTGTGATACCTATCAGAGAGTCAAGACTGAACATCAAAGACCTGCAGGATTGCTACAACCAATGAAGATACCTAAGTGGAAGTGGGAAGAAGTTGGTATGGATTTCATAGTTGGGTTACCACGTACTCAGAGAGGTTATGATTCAATCTGGGTAATTGTGGATTGGTTAATTAAAGTCACTCACTTTATACCGGTCAAGACTACTTATAATGGACCGAGGTTAGCTCAGTTATATATGGAGAGAATAGTATGTCTACATGGAGTGCCTAAGAAAATTGTGTCCGATCGAGGTACCCAATTTACATCTCATTTTTGGCAGCAAGTACATAGTTTGTTGGGAACCAAGTTGAACTTTAGTACAGCATATCATCCTCAGATAGATGGGCAAACTGAGAGAATTAATTAGATATTAGAGGATATGTTGAGAGCTTGTGTGTTGCAGTATGGTACAAGTTGGGACAAGAGTTTGCCTTATGTAGAGTTCTCGTATAACAACAGTTATCAGAAAAGTCTCAATATGGCACCTTTCGAAGCTTTGTATGGACGAAAGTGTAGGACCCCATTGTTTTGGAACCAAATAGGGGAAACTCAGGTGTTTGGACCAGATGTCTTGAGAGACGTAGAAGAGTAAGTAAGGTTGATCAGGGATAACTTGAGAGTGGCCCAGTCTCGACAAAAGAGCTATGCCGATACTAGAAGAAGAGAATTGGTTTTCAAAGAAGGTGATTATGTGTACTTGAAGGTGTCTCCTATGAGAAGTGTGAGAAGGTTTAACATGAAAGGGAAGTTAGTGCCAAGGTATATTGGACCTTTCAAGATTTTAGAGAGACGTGGAGAAGTAGCTTATCAGCTGGAATTGCCTGAGAGTTTGTTAGGTGTACATGATGTGTTCCATGTGTCTCAACTGAAGAAGTGTCTGCATGTACCCGAGGAGCAGATACCATTAGAAGAGCTTACAGTTAAGGAGGATCTCACATATGAGGAGTTTCCGGTAAGGATTTAAGAGACGGCAGAAAGAGTTACAAGGAGCCGAGTTATAAAGATGTGTAAGGTTCAGTGGAATCGGTATACAGTAGATGAGGCTACTTGGGAAAGAGAAGAGGATCTGAGGAAAATATACCCACAGTTATTCGAGTAAGCATTGTCTGAATCTCGAGGACGAGATTCATTTTAAGGGGGGTAGAATTGTAACACCCTAAATTTTACAACAATTGAAATTAGAGAAAAATAGATTTACTAAGCATTTTTATGAGCATTTAAATTTAGGAAGAATAATAAAGTATGCCAAATTAAAATTTAATAAAGGTTAACAACAATGAATGTGCATTCATGCTGCTGCATATCAATTTTTGGAATGGTTTGATTTGAACTCAAGTTTGAAGTCGATTTGAATTCTTGCTTTCAAAATTTGCTTTGGAAAGAAATTGAAAAAAATAGAATCTCTCCTCCTTCCTCTTTTTGGCCCGAAGGCCTGCTACTGTCGTGGCCCATAGCTTTTCCCGCGCTGGCCTGCGTCTCTCACTGCTCCGCTCAACCCACTCCAGAGCCAACCCACGCTCTTCTCCGCTTGGGCCGAAGCTAGGTCTCCCCAGCCCAGTCGCGTAGCCCAGTTCTGCTGGCTCAACCGCTCCCGCTGGCCCGCTCAAGTCTCCCACCGCCGCTGACCAGTCGGGCCTAGGCGTTAGACCCGCCTCCTTCCTCCCATCATGACCAGCTCGGACTCATCCCATGCCATCGCATGAGTCCACCTCGACCACGATCTTCATGATGCCGTCGCGCCCAAGAAATTCCGTCCCCATAAATAGCGCCGCACCCCTCCTCTATCCCCTATCCCATCTGGCAGCCATTTTTCTTCGCCAAGTAGCCGCAGCTGCTTCTTGCTCGAGCGTCACCGCCGACCTCCGCTGCCAGCTCGCGCTAGGCCGCCTCGACTGCTTTCCGTCCCTAGTGTTTGGGTCCAGTGAGTTCGCCACAACCTCCTCTCTCTCTCGATACTCCTCTTTTGTCAAATGGTGCACTGGAGGTCGAGCTCCGAGAGCTCCAGTATGCTGGCCATGGCGCCACCATCGGGGCATGATCGCCGGCACTGTTCTGGTGCCCCTCTCTCTCTTTCTATTTCTGCCAGATCAGTTTTCAGCCATCGGTTTCTAATCCAACGGCTCAGATCTAAAGATACCCTTTCGATGCCGATTTTGCAGTTACACCCTTATAATTTGCAAAATCGACATCGAAAGGATATCTTTAGATCTGAGCCGTTGGATTAGAAACCGATGGCTGAAAACCGATCTGGCGGAAATAGAAAGAGAGAGAGGGGCACCGGAACAGTGCCGGCGGTCATGCCTCGATGGTGGCGCCATGGCCGGCATGCTAGAGCTCTCGGAGCTCGACCTCTAGTGCACCATTCAACAAAAGAGGAGTACCGGGAGAGAGAGGAGGTTGCGGCAAACTCACCGGACCCGAACACCAGGGACGAAAAGCAGTCGAGGTGGCCCAGTGCGAGCTAGCAGCGGAGGTCGGCGGCGGCGCTCGAGCGAGAAGCGGCTGTGGCTGCTGGGCAAAGAAAAATAGCCACCAGATGGGATAGGGGATAGAGGAGGGGTGCGACGCTATTTATGGGGACGGAATTTCTTGGGCGCGATGGCATCATGAAGATCGTGGTCGAGGCGGACTCATGCGACGGCACGGGATGAGTTCAAGCCGGTCACGACGGGTGGAAGGAGGCGGGTCTGACGCCTGGGCCCAGCTGGTCAGCGGCGGTGGGAGACTTGTGTGGGCCAGCGGGAGCGGCTGAGCCAGCAGAATTGGGCTGCGCGACTGGGCCGGGGAGACCTGGCTTCGGCCCAAGCGGAGAAGAGCGCGGGCCGGCTCTAGAGTGGGCTGAGTGGAGCAGTGAGAGACGTAGGCCAGCGCAGGACAAGCTATGGGCCGCGGCAGCAGCAGGCCTTCGGGCTGAAAAGAGGAAGGAGGAGAGATTCTATTTTTTTTCAATTTCTTTCCAAAGCAAATTTTGAAAGAAAGAATTCAAATCAACTTCAAACTTGAGTTCAAATCAAACCATTCCAAAAATTGATATGCAGCAGCATGAATGCACATTCATTGTTGTTAACCTTTATTAAATTTTAATTTGGCATACTTTATTATTCTTCCTAAATTTAAATGCTCACAAAAATACTTAGTAAATCAATTTTTCTCTAATTTCAATTGTTGTAAAATTTAGGGTGTTACAATCCCATGCTTTGACAAGTAATTGTAAAAGTTCTTGTCAGTGAAGTGAGTGCCTCTATCACTAATCACCATCCTTGGAACTTCAAATCTTGGAAATATTATTTTTTCAAACATTTTCTTGGAGTTCTTTGCATCAGCAACTTTGCATGGCAAGGCTTCAACCCACTTGAAGACATAGTCAACTGCCACCAAGATGTGTTCACAGTTCTTTGACTTTGAAAAATGTCCCATGTTGTCGATTCCCTAGACATCGAAGAGCTCAATATGAAGGTTGTTGGTGAGTGTCATGGCATCTCTTGAATTGATATTTTCATGCCTCTGACACGCTCCACACTTTCAAATAAAGTCCTTCATTTCTTCATACATGGTTGGCCAAAAGAATCCACTTTGCCAAATCTTTGAATGAGTGCAGAATGCACCATAATGCCCTCCATATGGTGATGAGTGGCATCGTTCAATGATCTTGATGCCTTCTTCCACTGGTACACACCTTCTGAGCAGGCCATCAGAGCAGACTCTGAAGAGGTATGGTTTATCCCATATGTGGAGACGACTTTCATAGATAAGCTTCCTTTTATTCTCCCCTAGTGGCACATAACCTGCAACCATAAAGTTAACAATATTTGTGTACCAGGGGTTGGATTTTGTGACCTTGAAGAGCATGCCGTCCTGCAGCGAATTTTTGATGGGCAATTCCTACGAATTCTTAAACTGCATTCTAGACAAGTGATTGGTAATAGAATTTTCTACTCCCTTTTTATCTTTTATTTCTAAGTCAAATTCTTAGAGTAACAAAATCCATCTTATTAATATGGGTTTATCATCTTTCTTAGTGAGTAGATATTACAAAGCAGCACGATCTGTATAAACAATCACCTTAGCTCCTACTAAGTAAGATATAAACTTATCAACAGCAAAAACAACTGCCATGAGTTCTTTTTCAATTGTTGCATAATTAAGTTAAGGTCATGTAAGAGTTTTGCTAGCATAAGCAATTGCATGATGCTTTTTATGTTTAGTTTATCCCAAAACTTTCCCCACAACATAATCACTAGCATCACACATAATTTCAAAAGGTAGTGACCAATCAGGGGGTTGAATGATTGGTGCAGAGATGAGTGCTTTCTTAAGAATATTAAAAGATTTTAAACATGCATCATCAAATTCAAAGGGAACATCCTTAGCCAAAAGATTTGTAAGTGGTCTAGCAATATGTGAAAAATCTTTTATAAAACAGCGATAAAAACTATCATGACTAAGGAAACTGTGGATCCCTCTAATATTTATGGGAGGAGGTAACTGTTCAATTACTTTAATTTTAGCTCTATCTACCTCAACCCTCGTTCGGACACCAAATGTCCAAGCACTATTACTTCTCTAACCATGAAATGATATTTTTCTCAATTAAGGACTAAGTGCTTTTCTTCACATCTTTGCAAAACCTTGTCTAAATTTTCAAGACAATCATCAAAAGTTTTTCCATAAATAGAAAAGTCATCCATGAAAAGTTCCATGATTTCTTCAATCATATCAGAAAATATAGACATCATGCATCTTTAAAAAGATGGAGCATTACATAATCCAAAAGACAATGTATGGTAAGCATAGGTTCCATACGGACATGTAAAGGTGATTTTGCTTTGGTCATCTGGATGGATCAGAATATGATGATAACCTGAATACCCATCAAGGAAATAGAAGAAAGAGTGATTCGCTAGTCGCTCCAATATTTCATCAATGAAGGACAACGGAAAGTGATCTTTCTTTGTTGCCTTGTTAAATTTTTAGTAATCTATGCACATCTGCCATCCAGTGATGGTTCTTTAGGGGATTAATTCATTCTTTTCATTTTTAACAACAGTTATGCCTCCCCTTTTAGGCATAACTTGAACAGGGCTAACCCACTCACTATGCAGCACATGATAGATGATCTCGACGTGTAAGAGTTTCAAAACCTCTTTCTTAACAACCTCTCTCATCGCATTATTAAGCCTACGCTGTGGCACCTTAGAAGGTATAGAATCAAGATCTGTTGGGATGTGATAGGTGAAAAGAGCAGGGCTAATTCCCTTAAAGTCTTGGAGCGAGTAGCCAAAGGCAGAATAATGCTTTTCTAAGACAATTATTTAGCGTAGGGATTCTTTCTAAGAAAGTTTATCACTTATGATCATAGGGGAATCCTGATCATTATTGAGAAAATCATATCTAAGACTAGAAGGTAGGGGTTTAAGCTCAATAGTAGGCTTAGATGGTTCTAGCAATTCATCTTGAGGTTCAGACTTCATAGGATTTTCCTCTTCTTCCTTGATGAAGAGCTGAGCATCATCCTCAAGGTTGTGTTCAATCAAATTATCAAGAGATGCAACCTTAACCTCTTTCATTAGGTCTTCCTCAGGAATTAGCTCACTCTCAGCATTTAGAGAATGAGTAATGGGTATAGAAAACTTAAAGTTTTTCTTAAGTCTTATATTCAACTTCCCCATTTGTCTTTCTTGGATAAGTCTTTCAATTGGTTGTCCTATCAATAGGTCAAACTCTATAATATCAAAGATACAGAAGTTCAAATGAACTTTGGTTCCTTTTACCTAGATAGGGAGGACATACAAAATTCCCAAACTCAGAAGAATGTGTCTTGTAAGACTTTTCAATAACTTTGTTGTTGGGGTCAATGGCATGTGTTTCAATAAATCATGAGTAAAAGATGTAGACATGATATTAACACCCACAATAGGATTATAAAGAGCATCAAAAGGAGCTTTATTAATTTGGCAACGAATGGATGTAGAAGGTGAATCTAAATGAATCACATCAGAGGAAAGCTCTGATTCTTCTAACCATTCATTGCTTATAATAGACACTAGCTCTTTCATAGTCTTTTTAAGGAAAGCTTCCTCAGAAGGGTCTAAAAGTTCTTCATTGGATGATGATTTCCTAGACTTCTGGGGTATCCTCATGGTATGGTGATTCGAGGTATTTTTATATTCATCAAAAAGTTCATCCTTGAATTCAAGCATGAAGTATAAAATTGGAGTTTCCTCCTTTTCCTATGGTTTAGGATTTGGGATAGCTAAAGTTGGTGATGAGTCTGGTAAAGATTCGGGTTTAGCTATCTAGGATTCTTCCTCTAATAGCTTCTCTTCTACTTCTTTGGGGATGTTCTCTAAGATTTTTGTAAGAATGCTTCTCCCCGCATTGGCGGAGACATGCAAAAACGAGCCTACTGAGGCCGTATTAAGAAGCTTCGAGGTTTTCCTATCAAGATCCATATAGAAGTGTTGAAGAAGAATAGGGTCTTGAATGGCAAGGTCAGGGCCAGTATTAATGAGAGTATTAAAGCGTTCCCAAGCCATGCCTAGAGATTCTTTTTTATTTTGTTTAAAAGATAGAAACTCTGAATGAAGTCTGACTACCCTAGAGATGGGAAACAACTGCAAGCAAAAGCTAGAACATAGGGCTTCCCAATCTCCTTGTGTACTCCATATGGTGAGATTGTACCAACGTAATACATAGGCATGCACAGGTCTTCTCAAACCCATTTAGGTGGGAATAGGGGTTTTCATCATGTTCATCTGAAAAGGGTTGATTAAACATGGGCACAACTCATAGCCAGGTGTTAGAATGGGCTTTGAAGACTCTTTTGGCTATAGGCTTGTGCTCGTGGGTGCACCATATTGGTAGATAGGGGTGGATTCTAGATCTATGGTAAAAAGAAAAAGAGAAGATACAAGATAAAAGAATAATGATACAACGATAAGCTAGGTTCAAAGTTAACTCAGCAACTGTTTCCCCAGCAACGACGCCAGAAATGCTTGTTGGTATAAATTAATGCACATAGAATAATCCGCAAGCGCACGGATAATATACTGATGTAGCACTTCACAGGGAGTACCCAGTTTTATATCGAACTCATGGAAACATGTGTGAGAATAATTAAATCTAACTTAATCCAACTTCACAATCAAGGCTAGATAATAGGATCATAGAGGAGACCGCTAAAGTCTTCTAGTTCTAACTTTGGTAAGCTTTGTCTTCTATTGTTCAATTTTAGGGATATTACTAGAGAAAACATAGGCAAAGTATATTTCCTATAGCAACAAAGTCCTACTAGGCCTACTAAAGGGAGGTGGACTATAAAGGATTTAACGAGACTATAAGAGTCACCTTGGCGAGCTACCACCGATTCAGAAAATAGGGTACATCTCAGAAGCAAGCTCAAGAAGAACTTAATTCCACCAGGGTACAAGCTATTGAGAGAGCATCGACATGCCAGGACTCCTCCAAACTCTTCCCTCTCACTCTATCTCACTATCTCTAATACAAGACTAGATCTTATAGAGGACTAATCTTCTCTTGATTGCTAGTCCTGATCCTGGTGCACATATGAATTAGGGTTTCTAGCTTCTTAGCTCTCAGGATAAAATGCCAATATATATGCCCTAGAGGGGGGTGCAGGCTGGTATATATAAGTTGAATCATCAATCCTAAGCCCTCGGATCAAACTGACTTGAATAAACGACAAAGATGCAATCCTTAAGGCGGTGGAGAACCAACGTAACAATGGAGAGGCTGACAGGGGGCCCATAGGCTAGCCCGACATGTCAGGGGCATGGGCTCCACTTCGATGATTCACCTTCTAGAGTCTTCTAGAGTCTTCTCATGTTGATTACATGGTGGAATTCCATGATTTCTTTTGACGAATAGGTCCTCCTTGGCGATTTTCTGATTAAATCCTGCTAAAAATATAGATTCACCAAAACTCATGAAATTTGTCAGTTTAAACCCCTAAGTCTACATTGGTGATCCTTTTTAGCCATTTATACAAGTTATATTGTTGGTTTATGATAAATGTTAACTACCATCAACAAGGAGATAGAAAAAGAAAAGGCGGTGTTGATCTCTGATGAGACACTGCACCGGACACTAGACCTGACTCTAGCGCTGCATTCGGTCATTTTGAGGCAAAGCAGCATGGCTGGCCAAGAGCAGCAGAGAGCAACCGGACATAGGTTTTCATGCACCTACGTGTCCAGTCATCTTCTGCACAGGTGACGCGAGTGGCGATCTAATGCAACGGAGCAGCATCTGGTGAAGGGTGACGTACGGTGATGTCAACTCAGTAGGTGTGCGCGTAGATGCTGAGAGCTAATCGGATGCTGGGGCACATCAAGTCAACATTGATCTAATGTGTCCGGTTAGTATTTTCACGCCATCGTTACTCTCTATAAATGAACGGACACAGAGGGCTCGAACGTCAGGTGGCATATGTGGTGCATCCGATCACTCTTTGATTTGAGCGCTGACTGTTTTCGACCGTTGAGATCCAACACATAGTATTCAAATGAGGGATGCGTGGCAGCAATCTAGTGACTGGACTTGGGTGACCTGACGTAGAGCAGCATCCAGTCAGGTGCGTCCGGTCAGCCCGAGAGTGCACAATGGCTCTTTGAGGCTTAGGGCTCTAGAAATAGGAAGGTACTGGCTTGGGGCTCACTCTCTTGGCACTTTGACATACTTGCCATCCTTGTGAGCCTAAGCAAACATCTCCCACTCATCTCCATTATTGATTCATCATCATAATGTAGCAAGTGTGAGAGCTCTTAGTGAGTAGTGACTTAGCCATTTGTCTGCCTAGCGATTATAGTAACTAGAATTGTTGGATAGGTGGCTTGCAACCCTTGTAGAGCTAGAGCAAGTTTGCATTTCGCTATTTTTCATACTAATCAAATTACTCTAGTGATCTTGTAGATTTTTAAATAGGCTATTCACCCCCCCTTTAGTCATATTAGGACCTTTTAGCCGTACACTCATGTCCAAGAGTCCTATGCCTAGTGCGTGTGCCTCTATCGCCGTGCTAGTCCCACAACCACAATGAGCAGCAGCATGGCCCAGCCGATGTGCTAACCTCTGCAGTTCAAAATTTTATTAGTCATGCACAATTCAACATGGTTTGCATGTCAAACTAGTGGATGTTGTTAAAACGTACTGTAAGAAAGTTTTGTGTCATTGCCCTATCATGTATGCCTATTTTTGAGAAGTGTTCGATGTCAAGCACGGACTGTTTCAAAGTGTTGCCCTACAAACAACGGCATTAACAGTTACACCGCTAAAATTAGAGGAACCATGGTCTATATGCATTGCTATTAAGTGTTCATTCGCAAAAACTATAGATATCATGGTCTTTATGTGGTACCAGTAAGTTCTAAATCTCTTAAAACATAGCTATCTTGGTATTAAGTGTTGATTCACTAAAATTATAGATATCATGGTCTTTATGTGTTACCAATAAGTTCTAAATCTCTAAAAATTTAGCTATCTTCATATCTAAATGATGGGATTAATGTTGACATTACTCTGTCCAAGATCGGTGCAGCCTCCACCTACATCCCTACCCTCGTTGCAAGGTCATAAGACATATCTTCATCATCCAAGGACTCAATGTCGGCATAGTCTGCTTGGGTCCATTGCCCCTTCAGCTTGGTCCTTGTTGCACATGTGTACCAAGATAGGTACACTCTAAAGTAGTTGCTCGTGTGCGGCTGGTCATTGATGTACAAGTTCTCATGTAGGAGGTCCCACTGGTCGATGTAGTCACAATGGAAGGTCTCAAAGTCTGTCTCCTTTTTCTGCTTCTGGAAATCGATCCTGTAGGGAAACATAAATGAATATGCAAACTTTTTGGCCCAAACACGATATCTTAACAAAATGAAATCAATAGAAGGCCACAAACTTATAGAGGATAATATTACTGCATGTCTTAAAAAGCAAACAATTTTTAAACAATTTGATGACACTTACTTGTGTAAGTCTATGGACGTCGAGAACGGTTCCACAGGCCACTCCTGCCTCAACCCAAATAGGCGTGCAACCCTATGTGGCAGGTGGAACTCAACCGCGTAGAAACAAATCAGCGGGCACCGCATCAGGTACAGGTCTTCGTCCTTGCTGCACATGGTGCTCGACCCAATGTACTAGAACTGTTGGTCATCGTACGGCTCCCAAGTAACATGCGAATGATTTATTAGTGAATTAATGCTTACATTGCAAAAACAAATTAGTATGGAAAAAGCAACTAACTCACCATCCCCGGTGTTAGTGTGTCAAGCTCGTTGCCAAACTCGATGTAGGCACGTTGACTCCAGGCGAAGGGACCCTTCACCTGGTCCCAAAGGTAGGCATACGTCGGGCGATGTCGCATGCTCGGCACCCTGAACCAGTCATGAGGAGGCAGAACTATGGGTCATCCCACCGGTAGATGTTACCACATCCAAAGTTGAAGCAGGTAAACACAACCTCCTAACGAGGAGTTCTGCGAACTCCGGTGACACGCCTCACAAAGCTGGTGGTATAGGAACCCAAAGCCTCCATAAGCCCAACTGTAGCCCCCCTCCGTGTCCTAGTTAGTGAGACAGGGGAGGTACATCCATGACGTGGTGTCTCCCATCCTATCGGGGAAGACAACACAACCAAACAGGTGCATGATCCATGCCCTGCAGTAGTAGGTAACTGTCTGCAAAGTTAGGACACTGACCAAAGTTCTGCCTTAGCCAGTTGATGAGTACTCTAGAGGTGCGGGTACACACTGTCTCTGGAGGAAGCTCTCTCCCGAGGAAGAGCTACGCTTGAGCTCTCCAACCACTAGCAGCGCACTAGCCGATAATTGGCCGGCCTCTTATACATTGACCAAGGAACTTCTGCGCATACTAAAGAGTAACAGTCATCTCACCGTAAGGAAGGTGGAAGCTGTGAGTCTCTGCCCTCCACCTACAAAACAAGGACCAAGTACTACGGTCATGTGCTCATCGACAAGAGAAAATATAAATGTAAGTGGATTAGTTCATAGTTATTTTACCTAACGACCAAAGCTGAGATCATTGTGGGGTTGATGGCAGGCAACCCACGGTGAACCTGGAACGATACAACATCCAGTCCAGCCCTCTTAAGGAGAGGAGTGTACCTATCATTGTACCGCATGTCCTTGAACCTATCATGGGTTCAAGGACAAAGAGGGTGCATTTCCTATAAACAACAGAATTTGTTAGATTAATGCGTGAACACAAATAAATATGTAGTGCAAAAAAATAAAAAAGCAGAACTGAATAAGTTACCTCCCCCTCGTGGTAAGGCATCCTCAGTGGTGCTCCTCATAGTACGGATCCAGTAGGTGGAACGGCTCTATCCTACAAAAAAATTGAGAAAGTCTAGATTAGTTAAATGTAAACAAATAATGAACTCTTCCATACTAGTAAACATGCTTCTTAAATTGGACAATTAAAAAATGAAGTACATTGAACAACATTGACAATTCATAAATAAGGTTCATTTGTTATTTGCACCTAACTAAGCGGCCAATGGCATGCACATGAATTATGCCCCAGTCTCCCACATTTGCCACATTAGTTCTGCTTAGGGTCAGTAAGAAAGGGGGTTTCTCTCCCTCACCTCGTTCTACCAAAAACCTAGTCCATGACCATCTTGTGTCTCGTCCTCTTCCTGGTTCCACGCTTATCTCAACGTGTACCTGGGTCCGCAATGTACCTTGGACTAGTGTATGGTGGTGTCGATGCGGGACCCACAGGATACCCCGCAAGGGAGAGAGAAGATCTAGTCCAACCAGGATTCTTCCCATATAATCGTAGTAGTAGAACTATTAGGTAATCCTATTAGGAAATCTCATTGTAAACCGACTAGAACTCTGGCCTCCTAACCATATAAAGGAGGGCAGGGCTCCTGAAAGAAGGACGATGGTACAATACAACATATCACAATCAATCCAACGCAAAGGCTAACGCCGACTGGACGTAAGGTTATTACTCAATCTACGATCGAGGGCCTGAACCAGGATAAATCGACTGTCTCTTGCGTTAACCATCGAGTTCAGCATACGCCAAAGCCCGAACATACTGCCCCGGGTACCCCCATGGCAGGCTGTCAGTGGTGAAACATCGATAGCTGGTGCGCCAGGTAGGGGCTTTTGGCGACTTTGCTTCCGAGAGCTCGATGGACCTCGACAACATGATTTTCCCGATGGGATCAACTTTCATCTTTGGCTCATGGATCTGCGAGGTAGACAACAACGGCAAGCTTCAAAGCCATCTCCTCGAAGATCCAGATCATCTAAAAGAAGTTCCTATTTCAACAACTACAACGGATCAGCTCACCAGAAGATTCGCGCAGCTCATAGTATCTGAGTCAAATCGGATTTCATGACCACTCGTATCCGATTCAAATTCAAGCTCCAAGGCGAAGTTTTATCCGAGTGCTTTCAAGAAACCGAGTTCTTTTTTGGCAAGATTCCAGAGCACAACCCAAAACAACTCGGATTACCCCCAGAATTCTCTCAAGAAGTCGAGTTCTTTTCCATTTGGGCTCGACAACATGGCAAAATCCTATCAGGGACAGGTCGAAAGATTTTTCAATCCAAGATTCGGGATACCACTGACAGGAGCTCAGGAGGGTCTCGTGCTAACGATAACATCGCAGGACTGTATCATCCACTGGCCGGATTCTATTCCTGAAGGTAGCGGAACCCAACTAGTCGGCACAACAACAACAGCTATTTTACCTTACCAAGAAGGAGACTCGATCTACGACACCGAGGCATCCACTAAAGTTATCAGCGACTCCAACAGCATGAAAACTAACGCCAATAACAGAACGACTCATGCGCGAGAAGTGCTCATGGTTCGACGACCGCGGTCACCATTAAATCCCCCGGAAACACCCGATGTCAGATCATCAAATGAATCAGAATCCAGCATATCACCCTTTGCCCAGGGCTACGACGGAGAAACAGATAGTCAGAAACAAGCTAGAGAAAGAAAAAACAAGTTGAAGCAAGGGTGCCAACACCGCGCTAGGCAGCGCAGGGAAGCTTGGATCAGATACGAGTCAGAATTGGCTGAGTACGACAAAAGAAAATCGCAACGAGAAGTCGAAGGAAGACGCACGGCGAATACGCCTTACGATAAGATTCGAGAAGCATTAGAAGAACTCGGAGCAACTTCGCATCCTGGTGAGAAGTATGAACAGCTCCAGGACTTGCTCCGATCGACAATCCTAAGAACGCATGAAGAGAAAGCTCGATCAAGACTACCCACCAGATCAACAACCCACCGGCAAGAGGATCAAAATCAAAGGAAGTCCGCTTTCGAAAGACTTGGGCCAGGTGGAAGCCACGACGAAGGAAGTAGGAAGGAACATAATCAAGGCCACCGATTTGAACAAAGGAAGACTAGGAGCAGGGTTCCTACCCAGACAACTTCGCAAGATTGTTCCCATCAGAACGACAGTTGGCCAGAGGAAGGCGCCGAATCTGAATTCAAAGAAACCAAGGCACACGACAGGTTCCCCTGCTTCGCGAACAGGCTCGCATTGGTGCGATTACCTCACAAATTCAAACCATCTAATCACTCCAAGTATGATGGCAAAACTGAACCAAAGCAATGGCTTAGAATATATTCACAATCGATTGAACTAGCCGGAGGAGACGACGATATCAAAGCCCTTTTCTTCCCCATGGCACTGGAGGCCATGCCCCTCTAATGGTTTGATAAACTAAATCCAGGATCTATCAGAAATTGGGAGGATTTGCAGAAAGCTTTTTGTGAGAATTTCGCAGGAATCATTACACACCCAATCACTCATGCAGAACTAAAAGGACTCAAGCAAAGGGGAGGTGAAAGTCTCAGGAACTACTATCGACGATTTGGCGAACTACGAGCTCAAGTGCATGACATAACCGAACGAGAAGTAATTGAAGCTTTCTCTCATGGAATCATGGCTAGATGGCAATTTCAAGACTTCTGCAAAGAAAATCCGAGAAACAATGAAGAATTCAGACGTACAGTAGAAAAGATGATTACTGCAGAAGAAAAAACACGAGAGAGGTTCCCGGACAGAAGCAACCAAGACAACCCGGACAAGCAAAGTCACCGAAATAGCAGACATCAAGAAAGAAAATGTAGACTAGACAATACTGTGGCAATGGCTGACAAATCAAAGAAGTTTCCCAAACCCAGAAGATATGATGACATTGAAAACATACGTTGCCCATTGCACCCTAGTGGGAGGCACACCATCGGAAATTGCTACACTTTCAATGATCGATACACAAGAAAAGATAGTAAGGAAAACACCAAAGAGGACAATCAGAAAAGAGAAGAAGACAACCACGAGGACAAAGGATTCCAAAAACCTAGGGGAACAGTAGCAGTGATTTTCTTAGGGGCTCCGGATTGCAGAAGCAAACATCAAGAAAAACTAGCACTGCGGACCATTATGACAGCAGAACCGGCTACACCAAGATACCTCAATTGGTCACAATATCCTATCCAATTTACCAGAGAAGACCAATGGACTAGCGTGGGAAACGCAGGCCATTATCCATTGGTTCTGGATCCGACTATTGCTGGTATGACAGTCACCAAAGTACTAATCGATGGAGGAGCTGGACTTAACATCATCTTTTCAGAAACTCTAAGGAAAATGGGACTACAACTTGCCGGAATGATTACGCCAACAAGCACACCTTTTTACGGAATAGTACCCGGCAAAGCAGCCATGCCACTTGGACAAATTACTTTACCTGTTACCTTTGGAACTCCTTCAAACTACCGAACAGAGTTTATCAAATTTGAAGTCGCCGACTTCGATTCATCATATCATGCAATCCTCAAACGTCCAGCACTGGCCAAATTCATGGCAATACCACATTACCCGTACTTACTACTTAAGATGCCAGGACCCAACGGTATCCTTTCCCTTCGAAGCAATTTAAAGCGCGCTTTTGGCTACGACGTTCAGGCGATCCAAATTGCAGCTAAAGCGCAAGCCGACAATGGAAGAAAAGAAATAGCCACAATCGCTGTAGAAACAAGCCAAGAAGAATTGGAAATACCGGCTAAAAAGCCCAGCATCATCGCACCACCAAAAGAAGCCGATGTCAAGCAAATCGACTTAGGCACAGGCGATACTTCCAAGACAGCAACTATCAGTGCTCACCTCTCGGCAAAATAGGAACTCGCGCTCACCAACTTTCTTCGGGACAACAAAGATATCTTCGCTTGGAAGCCAACCGACATGCCAGGAGTCCCAAGGGAGTTGGCTGAGCACAGAATTGATGTTAACAAAAGCTCCAAACCTGTAAAACAACGGCTACGATGATTCTCACCCGACAAGAAGGCAGCAATTAAAAAGGAAATAACAAAACTGATGGCAGCCAGATTCATCAAGGAGATCCTACATCTAGATTGGCTAGCAAACCCGGTCCTTGTACAGAAGAAAAACACGGACGAATGGCGTATGTGCGTCGATTACACAGATCTCAACAAACATTGCCCAAAAGATCCGTTCGGGCTACCACGCATTGACCAGATAGTTGACTCGACAGCAGGATCTGCGTTATTATCTTTTCTCGATTGCTATTCAGGATATCACCAGATCGCACTAAAAGAAGAAGACCAGAGCAAGACATCTTTCATCACCCCGTTTGGTGCCTACTGCTACAAGACCATGTCGTTTGGACTAAAGAACGCTGGCGCCACGTACCAAAGAGCTATCCAGACTTGCCTTAGGAATCAAATTGGTGAAAATGTGGAGGCATACGTGGACGATGTGGTGGTGAAAACAAAGAACCCAGACACTCTAATTGAAGATTTAAAGCAAACCTTCGAAAACTTGAAGAAATGGAGATGGAAATTGAACCCAAATAAATGTGTATTTGGAGTTCCCTCAGGACAACTACTTGGATTTTTGGTCAGTCAGCGCGGGATCGAAGCCAGCACCAAGCAAATTCAAGCTATAATAGAAATGGGCCCACCTAGAAGTGTCAAAGATGTGCAGAAACTAACAGGATGTATGGCGGCCCTCAACCATTTCATATCAAGACTCGGCGAAAAGGGGTTACCTTTCTTTAAACTACTAAAGAAGACAGACAAGTTTGAATGGACAATAGAGGCCGACGAAGCTTTCAAAAAACTTAAAGAATACCTCACTTCATCACCTATCCTGACACCTCCAAAGAAAGATGAAGATATGATGCTATATATCATGGCAACTCCTACCATAATCAGCACAACAATAGTCATAGAAAGAGAAGAACAAGGGCGCGGGTATAAAGTGCAACGTCCAGTATACTACATCAGCAAAGTACTGTCAGAATCCAAAATCCGGTACCTGCATGTACAAAAACTACTCTACGCTCTACTCATTACCTCACGGAAGCTTCGCCACTATTTCGAAAGCCACAAGATTACCGTAGTGACATATTTTCCACTCGGAGACATCCTACACAATAAAGATGCCACGGGGCGCATATCCAAACAGTGTTATCCTAAACGCTAAACGGTAAACAGTCGGTCACCTACCGTTTAGCCTATTATTCGGGCAAAACAGGTGTTTAAACGGGAAAAACGGCCGTTTAAACGGTCAAAACAACCGATTAAACGGAAACGGTGTACCACCGTGTAGCGTTTAAACGGTGTGTAAACGGGCTAAATGGCCGTTTAGGCGAACAGTGTATCCAAATGGGCAGTTGAAATTGGAGCTCTTGACATCAATTTCACCCCATGGAAAGCAATCAAATCTCAAGCCCTCGCCGATTTCGTGGCCGAATGGACAGAGATTCAACAGCCTTTATCAGATACAATCCTCGACCACTGGAAGATGTACTTTGATGGATCACTCAAACTAGGCGAGGCTGGTGCAGGCATTCTCCTCATTTCTCCAGAAGGAAAACAACTCAAGTACGTCCTTCAGATATTATGGCAAGCTACAAATAACGAAGCAGAATATGAAGCCCTCATCCACGGGCTACGAGTGGCGATTACCCTCGGAATAAAAAGATTACTCATATACGGCGATTCAGCAGTGGTCATCAACCAAGTCAACAAAGATTGGGACTGCACCAAAGAAAACATGGGTGCTTATTGTGCTGAAATACGGAAACTTGAAAAACATTTTCAAGGATTAGAAATTTTACACGTCCTATGCGATTCCAACATTGCAGCAGATGTCCTTGCCAAGCTCGGATCAGACAGAGCAAAGGTTCCACCCGGTGTATTCATAGAAGAGCTATCAGTTCCCTCTATCAAACAACCCGGTGAAACAGCACATGAAATGCAGGCTAAAGGCGTTCAGATCTTGATAATCAACACTTCATGGACCCAAGTTTTCATTGACTATATCAAAGAAAATAAACTGCCAGCAGATAAAGCAGAGGCCACACAAGTTGTTCGCAGAAGCAAAAACTACGTTCTAGTAGCGGATAAACTCTACAGAAGAGCAGCATCATTAGGAGTACTACTAAAATGTGTCTCATTTGAAAAAGGCAAAGAAATCCTAGATGAAATACACTCAGGTTGCTGTGGAAATCATGCCGCTTCAAGGACACTGGTTGGCAAAGCATTTCGCACCGGATTCTACTGGCCAACCGCTTTGAAAGACGCAGAAGAGCTTGTCAAAAAATGCAAAGGTTGCCAAATGTTTGCAAGACAAGCCCACGTACCAGCTCACAATCTTATCTGCATCTCACCCGCTTGGCCTTTTTCCTGCTGGGGGCTAGATCAAGTAGGACCCCTGAAAAAAGCGAAAGGCAGCTTCGAGTACATCTTCGTAGCAATCGACAAATTCACCAAGTGGATTGAGTACAAACCACTCGCGAAGTACAGCGCAACCAAAGTAGTCGAGTTCATCCAAGACATTATGCACCGCTTCGGCATGCCTAATTGAATCATCACAGATCTAGGCTCCCCTTTCACAGCTACAGAATTCAAGGGCTGGGCACAAGACTGTGGTTTCAGTATAGACTATGCGTCTGTTGCACATCCAGAAGCCAACGGACAAGTAGAAAGGGCTAATGGACTCATACTAGCCGGATTAAAGCCAAGATTATACGAAGAACTAGTGGACTATGGGTCCAAATGGATCGAAGAATTACCAAAAGTAGTGTGGGGACTACGAACTCAAATAAGCAGAGCAACAGGCTACTCACTTTTCTTCCTAGTTTATGGGTTAGAGGCCGTACTGCCCGCTGACTTGATCTGGACATCCCCAAAGATAGAGCAATACGATGAAGGAGAAGAGGAACACACAAGAAGATTAGAACTCGACAGCTCAGAAGAAATCAGAGTAAACGCTACCCTCCAATCAGCCAGATACCTACAAGGTTTAAGACGGCATTACAACAAGAGTACCCAACCTCGATCACTACAAGTCGGAGACTTAGTACTAAGAAGGATACAGAAGACTGACGGACGACATAAGCTACTCAGTCCATGGGAAGGTCCCTTTATTATCACAAAAGTCACCGGACTAGGCACATACAAGTTAATAACCGAAGATGGAAAAGAAGTCAGCAATACATGGCACATCAGCCAGCTAAGAAGATTCTACGCGTAGAAACAACTCAAGAAAAAACAGATATGCAAGCCACGAAGGACCAACGTTCACAATCGACGAAAAGCAATACTCTTCAACAACATATGTAGTAGTTTATACTCATGATCAATAAAGATGGCATTCATCCACAGCATGTCTTGTCATGACTTTCAACGAGTTGTTTTCACGAAACAAAATGGCTAAAAACATGCCTGAGCATCCCGGCCGAGAGCAAAATAGCTGAAAAAACGCTTGAGCCCGCCGATGAGGGTAGCTAAAAGCTAACACCCGAAACAAAAAAGCAAAATGGCTGAAAACATGCCTGAGCATCCTGGCCGAGAGCAAAATAGCTGAAAAAATGCTTGAGCCCGCCGATGAGGGTAACTAAAAGCTAACACCCAAAACAAAAAAGCAAAATGGCTAAAAACATGCCTGAGCATCCCGGCCGAGAGCAAAATAGCTAAAAAAACGCTTGAGCCCGCCGATGAGGGTAGCTAAAAGCTAACACCCAAAACAAAAAAGCAAAATGGCTGAAAACATGCCTGAGCATCCCGGCCGAGAGCAAAATAGCTGAAAAAACGCTTGAGCCCGCCGATGAGGGTAGCTAAAAGCTAACACCCGAAACAAAAAAGCAAAATGGCTGAAAACACGCCTGAGCATCCCGGCCGAGAGCAAAATAGCTGAAAAAACGCTTGAGCCCGCCGATGAGGGTAGCTAAAAGCTAACACCCGAAACAAAAAAGCAAAATGGCTGAAAACATGCCTGAGCATCCTGGCCGAGAGCAAAATAGCTGAAAAAACGCTTGAGCCCACCGATGAGGGTAGCTAAAAGCTAACACCCAAAACAAAAAAGCAAAATGGCTGAAAACATGCCTGAGCATCCCGGCCGAGAGCAAAATAGCTGAAAAAAACGCTTGAGCCCGCCGATGAGGGTAGCTAAAAGCTAACACCCGAAACAAAAAAGCAAAATGGCTGAAAACACGCCTGAGCATCCCGGCCGAGAGCAAAATAGATGAAAAAACGCTTGAGCCCGCCGATGAGGGTAGCTAAAAGCTAACACCCGAAACAAAAAAGCAAAATGGCTGAAAACATGCCTGAGCATCCCGGCCGAGAGCAAAATAGCTGAAAAAATGCTTGAGCCCGCTGATGAGGGTAGCTAAAAGCTAACACCCGAAACAAAAAAGCAAAATGGCTGAAAACATGCCTGAGCATCCCGGCCGAGAGCAAAATAGCTGAAAAAACGCTTGAGCTCGCCGATGAAGGTAGCTAAAAGCTAACAAAAAGCAAAATGGCTAAGTCGACCGAAATTTAACTTCAAAAGACCCTCCAGCACTTCGTTCCGAAAAGCAAGAGGCTCGGGGGCTACATCCAGATAGAAATACTTTTTCCTCAGAAAAGCACAAGCGCCACTCAAGAAAGCACCCGGATGCCGAAGTTTGTCGAGGCAACATTCTATACCGAGTCGTTTTACATAGCGCAGGCGAAAGGTTGTTAACGCAAAGATCTACATCTAACAAGTCATAGCACGGACAAAGCACTCGACGGATCACAAAGGAGGAAGAAAAGAAAAGTACTCGACAAATCGAGGGGCCTCGTCAGAATAACGCACAGAGTTGTTTTACGAAGCAGAGACGGGAACAAGACAAGGTACTCAGCAAGTCAAGTAACTTCAACCGCACCCAGGCAAAGAATACATCAACAAAAATAAAGAATCTTCATTTAAAAAGGAGTGTAATATTACAAGGGGATGCTCAATCGAGTCAGGCGTTGTCATCAGAAAGGGAAATGTCAATATTTAGACTATCTACAACCCTACTGGCTAGATCTTCGACCTCAGGCTCCATCCTTTCAACGGCGTCAAGATATTCTTGGCTTTCAGCTTCTTCTGCTATCTTAGAGAGAGACGCCTCTGGAGCAAGGACCCGGACCTAGGCCAGCACATTCTTGGTACATACTTGGGCACACCTCTTCGCGAACTCTTGGAAACGAGTCGGAATTCGGGGAATGAACTGCGCCCAAGATTGCCCGTCATCTGCCGGAGTCCGGAGGACATCGGCTATGGAACGAAAAGATTTCCACAAAGCATTCCAATTCTTAGTAGCCATCGCCAGCTTCCCGAACAAGCCTTTAATAGTTTTTTGGGCCTGCACAAGATCTCTGTCAGCTCCGCGCCTAATCAGCTTAGCAAGGGCGAGTTCTTCCTCAGCATGAGTAATTACCTCCTCAGCTCTATTATGCCTAGAACGGACAAGGGCTACCTCACGAGGAACAAAAGAACCTGGTTATGTAAGAAAGAACTCGGTAGTCTCATGAACGACAGGGATCACAATAGAAAAGTCAAAGACAACTCAGAAGACAAGATTCGTTACATTACAAGCGACTTCAAAAATAGAAGATTACAAATCTTACAAGACCCAACGAACTCGGCACCACGAAAAGCAAAGTAGCAAAGAGGAACACGGATATGACTAGGCTCTGGAACAACTACGTGTCCCAAGTTGCTACTCGGAAGGACAAACCGCCATCAGTTACACTGTTTTCTTCAAAGGACGGACGCAGTGCATCCAAGGCGGAAATCGATAGCACAGCAGGGCAACATGGAGCATAGAAGGCTGGCAGGCATCTGTCTACCCAAGACCGATGTGATGCTGGATATGGTGTTGATCTGCACCGGATGGTCTCAAGACAGGCAACGAGGATCAACCCAGAACTGCCAGATGAAGGAACGAAGCCCACATCACAAGACTTCCTCCAACTACCACCACGTACATCCTGGCACAATGCTATCGCGGGATTAGCCTACCTCTAATCCCTATCACAAGACTTCCTCCAGCTATGACAAGACACACAGAAACTACAAAACATGCCAGGGGGCTGCTCTACTTCACAAACTACCATATTCATGACCACCAAGGTTTCAACAGAATATCCAATGAATGAAAACAAGCACTCCGGGACAGTATTTATAGACCAAAGGATCGGTGCACATGGACTAGGAGTACCAACGAAATAAGCCTAACAAAGGATACAGTGAAAAGACAGGACACAATAATGGACGACTCAGGCGAGAGGAAGCAGTACTCGAAGACGGGCATATTCGGAAGAATATACCAGCACAGTACAACCCATGAACAAAAGGCATTTACACTCAACCACCACCATACAACTACATCTGACAACAGCAGACTATCAAAGAATACGCCAAAACCACGCATTCGAGTTCTTCCTGAACAAAACAACACGGATATACGCTCGGGGGCTCGGCCAACATCATAGCTTAATCAACACTGAGCTAGGGAGCTCGGCCTTCATTTTCAACTACTCCTGGAGGCTCAGAACCAAAGACAAAGGACCAAGAATACAAGAAACTCAAGACTACAATGACGACACATCAAGACTCTTCATCCGACTTCTTTTCTAAAGAGAAGAACTCGGAGAAAGCACGGGGCTACGGGATACATAGCCCCAGAATTTTTGCACCCACCCAAAAAGAACCCGGACATAAGCTTGGAGGCTGCTTGCTGCAAAACTACTCGGATGATGGTTTAATCCAAGACTAAAGGGCCGCTTCGGAAAGGTGCCGCAAAACTACTCGGATGATGACATAATCCAAGTCTCGGGGACTACTTCAGAACACAAATTTTCAAACAACATAAAGGATCAAGACCCTCCAACTTTTTGTTCCAAATAGCAAGAGGCTCGGGGGCTACACTCAGTGAGTGCACTTTTTCTTCGAAAAAGCGCACGTCACCAAAAGGCTTCCTCAACGCGGACCACTTCAAGACATTACGGCAAAAAGAACCCAGAACAAGCCATGTTCGAGTTCTTTTTGATAAAATTTCAACGAACAATCAGAGCAACTTCAAGACAAGATCCTCCAGCTCCTTGTTCCAAATAGCAAGAGGCTCGGGGGCTACAACCAGATGGATGCACTTTTTCTTCAAAAAGCACTCACCACCCAAACATCCCAAGAAGCGCTACAAGGTTTCACTCCAGAAAACACTCGGATGACATTTTGTTCCTACTCAACAAAACTTGAAGGAGCAAAGCGAGATTTTCAGAGCTCAACCATGAAGTGCTCGGGGGCTTGTCGATGCGGGACCCACAGGATACCCCGCAAGGGAGAGAGAAGATCTAGTCCAACCAGGATTCTTCCCATATAATCGTAGTAGTAGAACTATTAGGTAATCCTATTAGGAAATCTCATTGTAAACCGACTAGAACTCTAGCCTCCTGACTATATAAAGGAGGGCAGGGCTCCTGAAAGAAGGACGATGGTACAATACAACATATCACAATCAATCCAACGCAAAGGCTAACGCCGACTGGACGTAAGGTTATTACTCGATCTACGATCGAGGGCCTGAACCAGGATAAATCGACTGTCTCTTGCGTTAACCATCGAGTTCAGCATACGCCGAAGCCCGAACATACTGCCCCGAGTACCCCCGTGGCAGGCTATCGGTGGTGAAACATCGACAGGTGGCCACTGCCCCTCATCTAGGTAAGGCTCAAAATAGGGAGGCCAAGTAAGTACAAGGCTGTCAACACTAAACTCCCATGGTATCTTGATCTCGTAGGCAAAGTTGCGATGCTGAGATGTTGCAACATAATGAGAACAATGAAAGTGGTACTGTCTGGTTCTCCCACATCTGCATGAAAAATTACTAAGTGCCACAATATAACTCCTTGATGGCTAGATCTCACCATCGGACATTGTACCACCCCTTTCCTTAACTTGGTACTTGCCGGTGTTATGGTCAAAACATTCGACATCATGTGTGAGAGCCCTTTCCTTTGCCTTCTCTAGATGCTTCGTAGGTTTAGGTGCCCATGCTTGATTATTCCTCTGTAGTGCCATTGCTTGAGTGTGTCTCTCATTAAACCATGCAACCAACCTATAGAAGGTGAATGATACAATGGCATTGACGGGCATGGCACGTACACCCTTAAGCACACTATTAAATGACTCGACCATGTTGCTAGTCTGAAACTTGTATCTCCATCCACCATCGTCGTAGGCTCTTGTCCATTTTTTAGGTTCTCTCATCAAGCCTCTCAGCCAGTGCCTACCATCTCCATTTGTTGTCATTTTTAGCTGCTCCAACTTCTCCTCAAAGAACGACACCTCAAGCATGCGAGCAACTTCCTCGAATAGAGGAAAGTTGTCCTTCGTACCATCCTTTTGAAGTAAATTCTCAGCAAGGTGTTGAGTGCACCAACGGTGGTGCAAAGGTGCATACCTCAGAATCTGCTCCTATACAACACTGAGTATGCCTTGGTGTCCATTAGATATGACACCAACTTCCCTACCAGGGCCAATGACATGTATCCAAACAAGACACAAGAACCATCCCTAACTGTCTTTGTTCTCCCTCTCCACCAAAGCAAAAGCCAAAGAAACCAATGCGTTGTCTGCGTCACAGGAAATGGCTACCAATAGTGTGCCCATGTACTTGACAAGCAGAAAAGTACCATCAATGGATAACACTGGATGATAGTGCCTGAAGGTCTCAACGCACTGGGGAAAGCACCAGAATGCACGAAAGAATATCTGCCTCCCATCCTTTCATTCATTTAGCTTCGGGATGTACTCATAATGCATGCCTAAATTCGCTGCTTTCATTGCATTGAATATTGTAGGCAACTGCTCGTACCCCTCCTCCCAGTCCCCATATATCATCTTCTAAGGTCGTTGCTTTGCCCTCCATGCTTTCCCATACTTTATGTCATACTTAAATATCTCCTTAGTCATCTCCATAATTGTCCTAACCTTCAAGTTGGGCTGACCCTTCAATGTTGTGTACAACCTTCTGGCAATGAGGGTAGAGGTCAACTGTCGATGCTTCTGTTTTAGATCTTTCTGGGCACAAGTGTGTGGACCTACAATTTTGGTGATCTTGAACTTACCTATGGTCTTCTATTTCCGAGCACAGACCCTCCAATTGCAATCTGTATTCTTGCACACCACTATGTAATGGCGCTCCACATAGGAGTGCCTCACCTTGAATGATCTTTTACGTCTCACAGAATATTCCTGTAGCCACCTTATCAAGGTGGGCAAGTCCTTGAAGACCATGCCCTTCTGAATTTCCATGCTGTCACCAACCTCAGGAGCCTCTAGCAACTCGCCATCTCTTCCTTCTCCATAAGCATGTTGAGAATGACTAAGGTTGCTAAATTCATGAACTAGTGGATCACGATCAGGACACAAATGCCTGATGAGCTCCATTTCTTGTTTGCTCAAAGGTGCAACTGGGCGGTCATCATTAGAATCAACAGCTCTTGCTGTGCCATAAGTTTCCTCATCATCCGCAACATTAACATCCACACTGTTAGAGGCTATAAACCCTAGGTCCACATTGGTTGATGGAGGCACAGGAGCACAACCATCATTATTAGGATTGTCTCCTGCATATAAAGCATGAATATGGATAGAATTGAGACAAAGGAATGGAATGAAGGAAGAATAGCGAAAGCGAAAGTGTTACTACGTCACTTACTTGGATGATTCTGGGTCAAAGGGATCTCTTGAGGGGTAGCAACTCCATCATCAGACCAACATTCTGCGTGAACATCAGGGCATACTCCAACCTCATTCAGGGCGGATTGAGCATCGGGCACCAGAACCACATCTTCTACATCCACCACGTGGTTAGGTAACGAAGGGTCAGAAGGTGCTGGATTCTCTGATTCTAGAGAGAACCCATGAGGGGATGAATGCCCATTAAGGGGTTGAAAGGTCCTAAATAGCTAGAGGGGGGTGAATAGCCTATAAAAATTTTCTACAAACACATTAGAGCAAGTGGCTAGTAACCTAAATGGTGAAATACAATTTTGCTCTAGCTCTACAAGGGTTGCAAGCCACCTATCCAATAATTCTAATTGCTATGATCACTAGGCACAAACAATGGCTATGTCACTACTCACTAAGAGCTCTCAACAAGTCTACACTAAAGAGTTCCACTAGGTGATACTAAACTAGCAAGCAAGACAAGCTCTCAAAACTAGTTACACTAAAGAGCTTGACAACTAGTTTGCAAGAAATATAAAAGAGTGAGTATGGTGATTATACCACCACATCGAGGAATGAAGCAATCATGAGATGAAGGCAATCCAATCACAAGGAGAAATCCAATCACACAAAAGACACAAGATTTTTCTTTTGAGATTCACGTGCTTGCCGACACACTAGCCCCCGTTGTGTCGACCAACACTTGGTGGTTCAGCAACTAAGAGGTGTTGCACGAACCTCATCCATATAATTGGACATCACAAGAACCTACCCACAAGTGAGGTAGCTCAATGACACGAGCAATTTACTAGAGTTGCCTTTGTCACTTCAACGGGGAAGGCACAAGACCCCTCATAAGCAACCGATCAAGGCCGAAGACAATCACCAACTCTGCTCAAGGATCCTCCAATCACTAGGCCCTCTAGGTGTCGGCAAACACCAAGAGTAACAAGCTCACAACCAACCTAAATCACCCAACTAGTGCCACAAGATGATGCAACTTAATGCAATGCACAAGAGGCTCTCCAATCTCACTCAAGATGGTGAAATCAAGTGAACAAGTGAGTGGAGTGTGTTGCTCAGCTTCCAAAGGGTGTGCACAAGTGTATGAGGTGCCAAGAGAGTGGCCAAGGCCGGCCACACCCTCTGTTTATACCCACACATGCAAATAGAGCCGTTGTACCCCTTGGAGCAATCTGCGCGGGGGCACCGGACACGACAGTGGCACACCGCCCCTAGGGGTGGCGGTACCTCAATGGTCACATCACTAGACATGGCATGGCGGTGGCACCGCCCTAGGGGTGGCGGTGGCCATCCCAGCCAAGTCCCCGAAACTGTCCCTCTTTGGAAAAATATGGCGGTGCACCGCCATCACCATGGCGGTGACCTCCCTTGCTGTGCCCATCTCTGGAGGGAAACGGTGGTGGCACCGGACACCTAGTGGCGGTGACTAGGCGGTGCATCGCCGCACCCGAGGCGGTGTACACCGGCGTGTCCGGTGACCACCCCAAACCAGCCGCTCTCTACCCTTCTCTGCCGAGCCTAGGTGGGAACCGCCCTAGGGGTGGCGGTGCCACCAGATAGAGGGTGGCTGTGCCACCCAGGCATCTCCACTAGCTCACCGAGTTGGAAACTTTTGAACGATTCGATCCACGTCAACTCGAGCTACTCCCCACAAGCGATGCTAACTCTCAAAGTGTTTTCTCAAAACATATTAGAATCAAGTTAGCATTTCTTAAAATATTTTCCATAAATATTTTCGCTTGCTCTCCGATGTGTACTAGGCCTAAATGCAATGCATGAAGTCCAACACCTAGTGGCAAGATGACCAAATTGTCTAGTTAAGAACCCCTCTTAATAGTATGGTCATCTACCCTAAATGTGATCACACTCTCTATAGTGTCTTGATCACTTAAAATAAAATGCCTATTTATACCTTTGCCTTGATCTCTATAGGGTTTTATTTTTCTCTTTCTTCTTTTCCAAGTTGAGCACTTGATCATCATCACATGTGGCCACCCTTCATCATTTCATGTGATCAACATTACCATTTGAGTGCCACCATGGTCCTCACTTAGATTGCACCAACCTAGCTCATATTACAACTCATGACAAAGGTTAGTGCATAGGTTTCATCAATTATCCAAACCAAACTAGGGCTTTCAATCTCTCCATTTTTTATAATTGATGACAACCTTTTCGCAAAGATATTTTATGAAATCTTTTTGGATTCATGTTGCTTGCCCAAGCATATTACCATGTGTAAAGATTATGGACAAGTTTCACCAACCCAAATTGGTAGTATTAGCTCCTCCTACATATGTGCTTAGAGTTTGGATTTTAAAGCTTGCACGTATGCATGGATTGGTAGTTTGAGAGAGTAATAGCTACGAAATGATGTTATGGTGTAAAGAATATGGACCTTTGATGCATGATACCAATCAGAAATGGAGCTTGCCAAAGATCCTGAGAGAGCGATGAACTGGAAATTATAATATCGATGGCTCTTTCTTTTCTGATGAAGTATTTATGGCTCCTTCGATCATGAAATGGTTGATTGGGTTTCATCATATTGGGATAGCACTAGAAATGTTGTTGGGGCAGGTACTAGTCACACGTCTTTTATTAATTTCTTGGGGAGCTGTAGCAGAAACTTGCAGGCACGCTCTGAATTTAGTTCTGCAGCTTGGCATCAAAGGATAGTCCTTGAATCAGGTGTTTCTTTTTTTCAAATTACACAACACTGATGTATACGTCTATGGCCACGTACACTCACTTATAAAAATACACATATATAAATCATATCTTTACGAGCATCTTCGAAAAACTAAATTGTTAGATCTCAAAATTGACAAAATCACTACGAACATCGCACAGTCGACGTACATATCATCTAAACTGAAAAAAATATCATCGTTAAATTGTATAGTAAATTTAAGAAAATATAAACATACATACCGAATCGAGAAAATCACTACGGACATCACACACTTCAGATGTTTTTAACATGCACAAAAGCACTCCAGGACGCCGGCGTCCTGATATCTCCCCGTACGACGCAGAGCAATGTGACAGTGTCCAAAGAAACTCAGTTGTTGTTTTCGAAAGATGTATATCTATTGCCGCGTCGAGCGTGTAACCAAGCAGCACAGGTGCTAGGGCGCAAGTATTCGTTTTGGTTTGGCATTGTGAGAGAAAAACACTGTTTATTCACTGAAAAAGTACGGCTCATAAGATAAGCGAACATGGTCTATGCTATAACCACATCTTTTTAGGACATATTGTTGGATTAATTGTAGAATATAATTTTACAATAAATCTACTTGGAGATGCAAATATTGATAATATTTTTCTATAAATATGTCCATTTAAGAAATTTGATTTAGTCGAAACCTAGGATTATATTCTTTTTTGGACTGAGGAAAGTAGAGGAGACGGCGTTTGATCTTCAGGAAGTCATGTTCTACTGGATTGTAGTGATTGTGTAGCTTCAGAAAAGAAAAATAATGACGCGCCGAATCGAACTCGAAAGAGACACCCTGGGGAAACCATCGTCAGGTCCGGTGAGCATGTCCTCGTGGCCGTGGAGGACACAGCCGGCTTCCATGTGGTAGGCGTTTAGGTGCACCCAGTCGGCGCCAAATGTCGTGTCTGCTAGCTTGCGCTTTGTGGGTCAGCTAATAACAGAGCAACCCCCAACGATCTGACTGACCAGTATCTGTAGCTCAACGGCCAACCACCTACTGTATTCACTCCTATTCTGTATAAAACACCCCTCCCGCAACCCTCACTTGCACCACGCAAAACACACTCCTCCAAGCCAAGCCCACGCACGGTCCAGCGATCGAGCCGTCGTCCCTCGAATCACCCGCTAGCTAGCAGTAGCAGCGCGACGCGATCGATGGCTTCCCTCACCGTGTCCACGGCGACCGCGGCGGCCGGCGGCAACAAGAACAAGGAGCGCGATGGCGCGGAGGTCATCACGGGCGCGGAGGCCTGCTTCGCGCACTCCAAGGAGATGCTCAAGTCGCTGGGCTTCCCCGGCGGCGTGATGCCGCTGCGGGGGCTGGAGGAGTGCGGGTGGGTGCGCGAGACCGGGTTCGTGTGGATGCGGCAGAAGGCCCCCTACGAGCACTACTTCAGCGGCACGGGCACGCGGGTGCGCTACGACGCCGAGGTCACCGCGTACGTGGAGGACGGGCGGATGAAGCGCATGACCGGGGTGCGCAGCAAGCAGGTCATGCTCTGGGTGCCCATTGTCGAGATGAGCCTCGACGGCGAGAAGCGCGACAAGATCTACTTCAAGTCCAACGTCGGGATCGGCCGCTCGTTCCCCGCCTCCGCCTTCCCGGACGAGGAAGAGGAAGCTAAGCCCAAGAACGAAGGGGAGGAGAAGAAGGAGAACGTCGACGACAAGGCAGCCGCCGACGATGCCGCCAGCAAGTGAGACGCGACTACGCGAGCTCACGCGTGTCGTCGTCGTGCCGGGTGGTACGGTGCGAGTTCTGTGCGCGGTTTGCACGCACGATTGCGCGACGCATCTCGCGCGTGCCCACGCGTGAAGATGCATGTATCGTCTTTCTTTGGGAGTTTGTATTGCTTGTCATTTTTTTCTTTTTCTTTCAAAACGTATCATTGCTTGTATCTGTCGTTGCCTGTTTACAGCGTTTGATTCGCACGGGAAGAATAATCGAGCAAGCGTGATGTTTACGCACGAAAGGAATTGTCAGGGCCTCCATGGGTGCCGGAGTTGAGAGTAGTTGAGCAAACGACCAGCTGCGAACCTAACAAATCTATATAAAATTATTCTTTTCGTTCCGAATTGCATGTCTGGCTTCTCAATACATATATTTTTTTACACAATTCCTATGTTTCAGTCGCCTGGTTTTTGGGCAACGTTCAGGCGACGCGCGCACGATTTCCTCCTCCATGCGCGCGTTTTCCTTCTCTCCGGCGTGATGTGGACTGGCAGCGGCGGGTTTTCTAAGGTCTCCGGCGACCTTAGAAAAAGGAGGGGCCTGAGGGCGGCCGGCTGGATGGGCTGTGGTGGCGGGTTGGCCGCTAGCGAGCGAGGCGGCGGGTAGCGGACGAGGGGGCGGGGTAGGACATCTGGATGGGAAGTGCTAGTGGCTGGGGCGAGGGCTCGACAACGAATTCGTGGGATTGGGAATAGGAGAGGGCGGTGGCGGCGCGGTGGCGGCGGTTGGTGGGCGGCGCGGCGGCAGCGGGGGAGCTGAATAGTGCGTGATCTAATCTGGAGCGTTTGCTTCGTATCCAAGGATTGTCGATCATCGTCCGAAAAGAACACAAAAATCAGGCGCCTGAAGAATAGCAATTCATTTTTTTATTATGATGTATCTAGACATAATATATATCTAGATACATAGAAAAAGCTATAAATCTAAAAAAAATCATAACAATTTACGGTTCAGAACTTAAGAAGTAAATTATAAGATATTTTAGTTTTATCTATTTTAGATATATTGCTTATAGTATGTATTTAGATATAATGTATATTTAAGTGTATAGCAAAAGCTATATATCTAGAAAAGCCAAAACATTTTATAATTTTGAATGGATGCAATATAAAAGATTGATGATAATGGACTGCCTCTCCGGCCACCTCTACCCGAGGTCGTACACCGCTGCTCTCCCAATCGCCCCCACCCATACCAGCTCCTCCTCGTCGAGTCTCGCCACCTCTGCCCGTAGCATCCCCTCACCGGGACGTGTTGCCACCTACCGGTCCTCGACACTAGGCCGCGGTACTGTCCCTCCTCGCCAGGAGGCGTTGCCTCCCCCGCGCCAAATCCTCTACTTGTAGCTCCTCCACTACGTCAGAACTGCAGATTAGAGACACGGGTAAACAATCATCAGAGACGCTGAAAAACGCATCACTTATATTACGTCTCTGGTGTGAACACATAGTGAGGTCACCGATGTCAAGTCATCAGAAACGTGTAGCCAAAACACGTCACTTAATGGAGACGTGTATGTGTATAGCCAAAATGCACCTCTAATATATGACTTGACATAGTGATGCATTTTGGCTATATGTGTCTTTGATGATGACTTGACATCAATGGCACACTTTGACTATAGGTGTGTCTCTAATAACAATTTACAAAACTTTGATACAAAACTTTGACTATACGTGTCTCTGATAACAATTTACAAAAAAAAAAAATCTTGATCCACGATCTTTACATACATCTGGCCCTATCCAATAGCAAAATACAAACTCACACAACATGAAGAAACTTGGTTAGAATTGACAGAAAACATCTCCATGAACTTTGAATCTCCAATTGTTTAATATTATTACTATTTTCCTTAAATTATTCAATACAAGATACACAATTTTAATTCCACCCAAATCCTCTTAGTTGGCATGACAGTAATATCAAATCCATTGAGCACCTAATAGTCACAAGAATATCTTATCGCATCTATATTATGCAAAGTTCACATTGCTGCAATATCAAATCCTCTTAGTCAGCATGGCACATAACAGCAATATCAAATCTATTATTATACGAAGTTCACATTGACGTGACGGCGGATCCACAGAAAGTGATTAATTCAGCAAGGCATTTCTTCTCCCAAGGTCCTGTAAATAAGGATTCTCATCAAATACAGGAAAAGGTGATTCAACCTTCCGCGATACCAAAACAAAAGAAGGGATTCTAGAACAATATCAGATCAAAACATTCATGAAATGTGAACTATGCAAGTTAATTTACTGAACACACAATTCAGGAAGAGTGTCATCAACCCATGTCTGATATAGCAAGGTTAAAATATTGTTTAAATTGGTTGGTAAAAGAAACATTGATAATACTAACTTCATATGCATATAGTAATGGCACATTGGCTACCTTTATCAGAGCTTCTACCTCTTTGAAAGCTTTTTGTGAACATAGTAATTGGCAAGTTAAGTGTTTTTTAAGACAGCAAACAGTACAAACCCTCGATAATTCATAGCTAGATTTCTAGACGATGAAAAATTATGTCCTTTAACAATTTGGAAAGTCGGTGAAACACTCTACATCTTTATAGTTATTTTAAGGGACTAGTTTAATAATTGTGATGGCCAAAATCACATAGACCAATAACTGAACAGAATAGGATCAGAGCATGGTACACTACTAGAGAACAGACTTTAGAACGATGTCCCAATTTGGCATTAGCCTCGGCATTTTTTGCCCCCGGGACTAAAGGTCCCTGCCCAATGGTCGTCCGCGGGGCAGGGGCCTTTAGTCCCGGCTGGTATTACCAGCCGGGACTAAAGCTTTTAGTCCCGGTTTGGGTGATGCCCCGGGAATAAAGATTAATCTTTAGTCCCGGTTTGGACCCCTAACCGGGACTAATAATCCCGGCCTATAATTCAGCTCATTTCTTCCTCCCCGAGCCCGAGCCATTCCATTCAAACTCACTGCCTCTGTTTTTCAGCTTGTTGTTGTTCTTGCTCTCTCCCCCTCCATTGGTGTTGCTCTTCGATTTTGGAGGTAACAAACTTAATCCTCTTATGTTTTATCAGTAGCTTATCTCATTTTGCGATATAGATGCATGTGTAACTTTATATGTTGGACTTTATTATGATTTTATATGTAAACTTAGAAAATTGTAGAAAATCCGTACTAGTTGAACTTGCGGACCGTGTTCAAGTCGGCGAGCATGTTCTCTGCCGAGCGGTAACGAACGTCAAGGAGGAGCTTTGATTCTACGAGGGAGAGCGGCAACGGTTGTGGAAGACCGTGTTCCCTTTCTCGTAGAATCGGAGCTCTTCCTTGGCCTAGTACGGTGCCGTCCGATGGAGAAATGCTCGCCGAGTTGATCACGTAAGCAAGGTCAACTAGTACGGATGGTTATTTATTGAAACATGTTTTTGAGCTATAATTTGATGGATATTTGATAACTTCAGACCTACAAATGTCATCTACAAATGTTACTATCCTCGGCAACCTAAACGTCCGCGAGCTCGCCGATATCGAGCAGGTCACTTAGAATTATTTTTTCCATGAAATGAACTACTTAGAAATCATGCCTTTTTTTAGAATTAAATTTTCCATGAAATGAAAAACTTAGTAAATAGTTAGAAAATTATAGAAAATCCGTACTAGTTGAACTTGCGGACCGTGTCCAGCTCGGCCAACATGTTCTCTGCCGAGCGGTAACGGACGTCAAGGAGGAACTTTGATGCTACGAGGGAGAGCTGCAACGGTCGTGGAAGACCGTGTTCCCTTTCTCGTAGAATCGGAGCTCTTCCTTGGCCAAGTACGGTGCCGTCCGGTGGAGAAATGCTGGCCGAGATGATCACGTAAGCAAGGTCAACTAGTACGGGTGGTTATTTATTGAAACATGTGAAATCCGTACTAGTTTTGTTTAAATATATCATTTTAGAAAATATGAAATTTACACTAGTTTGCAAAAATAAGTATAGAAAGTAGATGACAACTGGTACCGGAACATCGGCCTCTTGTTCGGTTGCGAAACGACTGAGGCCAGAACTCCCTCTCATTATCTGCGGCAAGTGTAAGCAGAAGATTGTGATGGAGTACCGAGTCAAAAGACAGGGACCCAACAAGGGCCGTGTTTTCTACAAGTGCCCGGATCGCGATGTGAGTTTCTTACGCATTTTATCTTTATGGCTAATTGACCTGCTTTTCTTGAATATTTTTTACTAAATATTTTTTGGCTTTAATTACAGTGGGAGGGCAATGGATGCGATGGTTGGTACTGGGAGGAAGATTATGCTACATACGTGCAGAATTTGGGTGCGCTTGAGGTAGCGGCTGCTGCTGATGAGGCAGTGAGCCAGCAGGAGAAGCTTATTGATATTCAACAGAAGAATGATTTGTCTGTTTTAGTTGCGTACGATCACGAAATAATTATGTTACTGAAGTGCATTGTAGTTTTAGTTTGTTTAGTGATAGTTGGGATTGCTTACGTTGTAGCCAGACTTAGTTAATTAATCAACCGTGTGTGTGTCATTTATGTTGTGTAATAAAATACTAAATTATGTTCAAGGTTTTCATAATTTGTCGTGTAATACAGATTATGTCACGCCATTGGATGTACAATGTCGATCGCCGCTCCCAAGACTTTATTGAGGGCTTGCACTATTTCTTAGGTGTGGCCGAGGCAAATAAGCGGGATGGTTTCATGTGCTGTCCATGTGCCCTATGTAAGAATTTAAAGGAATATTCAAGCTCAATGAGTCTTCATTCACATTTGCTTAAGTCAGGTTTCATGTCAAACTATATATGTTGGACTAAGCATGGAGAAAGCGGGGTCATGATGGAAGAAGGTGAAGGAGAAGATTTAGACATTGATGACATTATTGCTCAGTATGGTGCCTTTGATGATACTACAATGGGGGGAGATGAAGAAGAGGTAGCGGTAGAAGATGATCTCGGTGATGCTCTTGGCGATGCCATTCGTGATGCACAACAAGAATGGGAAAGTGAAAAAGAGAAAGTTAAGTTCGAGCGCATGCTTGAGGATCATAGGAAGTTGCTATACCCGACGGCCGAAGAGGGGCAAAAAAAGCTGGGTACAACACTAGGAATTGCTATAATGGAAGGCAAAGAATGGTATATCCGACAAGGCATTTGGGAATTTATTGAACCTCATAAAGAAGATGCTTCCGAAGCCAAATGAATTGCCCACCACTACGTACGAAGCAAAAAAGGTTGTCTGCCCATGGGATTAAAAATCCAGAAGATACATGCATGTCCTAATGACTGCATCCTCTACCATGGCAATGAATACGAGAATTTGGATGAATGCCCGGTATGTAAAGCATCGCGGTATAAGATCAGGCGCGATGATCCTGGTGACGTCGAGGGTGAACAACGTCCTAGAAAGAAAATCCCTACCAAGGTTATGTGGTATGCTCCTATAATACCACGCTTAAAACGTTTGTTCAGAAATAAAGACCATGCAAAGTTGTTGCGGTGGTATAAAGAAGACCGTAAGGTAGACAATATGCTGAGACACCCAACTGATGGGTCCCAGTGGAGAGCGATAGACAGGGAATTTCTAGAGTTTGCAAATGAGGCTAGAAACTTAAGGTTCGCCTTAAGTACAGATGGTATGAATCCTTTTGGAGAGCAGAGCACTAGTCATAGCACTTGGCCAGTTACTCTATGTATCTACAACCTTCCTCCATGGTTATGTATGAAGCGGAAGTTCATTATGATGCCGATCCTCATCCAAGGTCCGAGGCAACCTGGCAATGATATTGATGTCTATCTGAAGCCATTAGTTGAAGAACTTCTAGTTTTATGGAACAAACCAGGTGTACGTGTCTGGGATGAGTACAAACAAGAACACTTTGACCTATGAGCAATGTTGTTCGTAACAATCAATGATTGGCCTGCTTTAAGTAATCTTTCAGGTCAGACAAACAAAGGATATAATGCATGCACACATTATTTTGATGACCTTGACAGTATATATTTGAAAAGATGTCGAAAGGTCATGTACCTTGGCCATCGTCGATTCCTTCCATTGAATCACCAAGTAAGAAAGAAAGGGAAGCATTTTAAAGGTAAGCCAGACCATCGGAAGAAGCCTCATAACCGAACCGGGGAAGATGTACTCGCAATGGTCAAGGATGTGAAAGTAGTATTTGGAAAGGGACAAGGCAGTGAATCTGTTCCCAAAGATGCTAAGGGACACGCACCCATGTGGAAGAAGAAGTCCATCTTTTGGGAGCTACCCTATTGGCAAGTCCTAGAGGTCCGCCACGCAATCGACATGATGCACCTAACAAAGAATCTTTGTGTGAACCTGTTAGGATTCATGGGTGTGTACGGGAAGCCAAAGGATTCACTTGAAGCACGCCAGGACTTGTAGGGCATGAAAGAACGAGACAATCTTCATCCAGAGAAGACAGATGATGGACGTCATTACTTAAGTCCTGCTAGCTACACGCTTAGCAAAGAAGAGAGGGACAACATGTTCGAATGTCTAAGCAGCATCAAGGTCCCATCGGGATTCTCCTCCAATATAAAGGGTATAATAAATGTGCCAGATAAGAAATTCCTAAACTTAAAGTCCCATGACTGCCACGTGCTTATGACGCAATTGCTTCCAGTTGCTTTAAGAGGAATTCTACCTCCACATGTACGTCTAGCCACCGTGAAGCTATGTGCATTCCTCAATGCAATTTCTCAGAAGGCAATCAATCCAGTGGAACTAGCTACTCTACAGAATGATAGTGGTTCAATGTCTTGTCAGCTTTGAGTTGGTGTTCCCTCCATCCTTCTTTAATATCATGACACACATCCTAGTTCATTTGGTGAAGGAGATTAGTATTCTTGGACCTGTGTTCTTACATAACATGTTCCCCTTCGAGAGGTTTATGGGAGTCTTGAAGAAATATGTGAAAGTCCGTTCTAAGCCTGAAGGAAGCATCGCCCAGGGCTATGGAACAGAGGAGGTCATTGAGTTCTGTGTTGACTTTATTCCTGACCTTGCCCCGATTGGTGTTCCCGAATCATGACACGAGGGGAGACTCAGTGGTAAAGGAACTTTAGGGAAGAAAACATATATCGGCATGGAAGACGATTATTTCAATAAAGCACACTACACAGTTCTTCAGAACTCGTCATTGGTGCATCCGTACATCGAGATACATAAGGAGTTCTTACGATCCAAATTTTAGGGAAGACTGAAGCTTGGATTAGGCGTCAGCACATGGAAAGTTTCAGTGGTTGGTTGCGAAAAGAATGTCAAGGCGATGACAATATTGATGAGCAACTGTATTTGTTGGCTAGGCAGCCATCGTGGCATATCCTCACGTACCAAGGGTACGAGATAAATAGGAATACATTTTACACAGTTGCCCAAGATAAAAGGAGCACCAATCAAAATAGTGGTGTTCGCATAGATGGAACAGATCCAAATGGGAATATACAAACATATTATGGCCGCATAGAAGAGATATGAGAACTAGACTACGCACCTAATTTTAAAGTCCCTTTGTTCCGGTGCCAATGGGTGAAGCTGACCGGAGGAGGGGTAACAGTCGACAAAGAGTATGGAATGACAACAGTGGACCTCAACAATATTGGGTACAAAGAGGAACCATTCGTCCTTGCTGCCGATGTGAGTCAGGTGTTCTATGTGAAAGACATGTCTACAAAATCAAAGAGAGGAAAAAACGAAGACATCAACTCAATGATCAATGAGCCAAAGCGCCACATAATTCTTTCTGGGAAAATAAATATAGTGGGAATTGAAGACAAGTCAGACATGTCAGAAGATTACGAAAGAAATGTCCGAATTCCACCCTTCATAGTGAAGAAAGATCCAAGCATCATGTTAAATGATGAAGACACTCCATGGTTACGACAAGATCATAACCAAGGGTCATACGTCAAGAAGAAATTCACTGTTGTGCCCGCATGATACAACGATGCATGTTTAATATATTATGTTTTAGAGACGGATATTATGTAATATGTTATGACTTTGACTCTAGTATTATGAACTCTAAATGACTTCAAATTGAAAAGTTTTGAATACCAAGTTTGTTAAACTCAAAAAGATCTACAATTGTTGTTTTGGTCAACTTTCCATTTGAGAAAGTTTGTACGGTTCAAATTTGTGATTTTTAAATTTCGACGCCTACAAACTAGTTTTCGGGACCCTAGATTGTCTCAAATTGAAAAGTTTTGAATAATGAGTTTGTTAAGCTCATCAATATATACAATCCTTATATAGGCCATTTTTCATTTGAGAAAGCTTGAACAAAATGTAGTTCAAATTTCACAAGTGTGTGACATAGTTTTAGAAAGTATATATGAGATTCAAGAAGTTGTGACTAGTGTTTGATAAAAATTTCTCAAATGGGAAAATGAGCTATGTAACAATTGTAGATCTTTCTGAGATGATCAAACTTGGTATTCAGAGTTTTTTCATCTGAGGTCATTTAGTGTCTCATTTGAGCAAGTTTGACCAAGTCAAATTTGGTCAAATAAAAAAACAACACTTTGACTCTAGTATTATAAACTCTAAATGACTTCAAATTGAAAAGTTTTGAATACCAAGTTTGTTAAACTCAAAAAGATCTACAATTGTTGTTTTGATCAACTTTCCATTTGAGAAAGTTTGGACGGTTCAAATTTATGATTTTTAAATTTCGATGCCTACAAACTAGTTTTCGGGACCCTAGATTGTCTCAAATTGAAAAGTTTTGAATACCGAGTTTGTTAAGCTCATCAATATATACAATCCTTATATAGGCCATTTTTTCATTTGAGAAAGCTGTAGAACACAAAATACTACATTTTCTCTATTTTTATAGGTTCAACAAAAAATTCCTGTCAATTTTGGTCAAAAACCGAGAAAAAATTGAAACATTGACGTTACAATAATGTGATAATAAATTTCCTATCGAATAATATTAGTTTTATTAATTTTAAGTTAGAAATATATTTTTGCATTAACAAAATACTTAGTATTAGTAACATTTATATTCTATATTCATAAAAGAAATTAAAAACTTTAGGTTACAAAATTTTCCTATTTACAATAAATAATTAGTTAATCAATAGTATTTTTTAAAATAAATATTGCAAAGTATTGAAGTTGCTATGGAATTAATTGATTAACCTAGTATTAAACAAAAACAAAATCCCAGGCCTTTCCAATTACGCTGGCGGGTTGGCAAATTTTTCAGGGCTTCAGTCCCGGCCCAGACCAAGAACCGGGACTAAAGGGTGGGCGGCAATTTCGGTGCCCGCCAAAAAATACCTTTAGTCCCGGCTGGCAACACGAGCCGGGACTAAAGGACATTTAGTCCCGGCTGGTAAGACCAACCGGGACTAAAGGGTTGGACCTTTAGTCCCGGTTGGTATTACCAGCCGGGACTAAATGCCCTGTAGTCCCGGCTGGTGTTACCAGCCGGGACTAAAGGGTCGCAGGCTATATATATCGAACGTCTGTTCTGTTCATCTTCGATCTCGCCTCCGTCGCTCAGCCGCCCGCCTGGCCGCGCCATCCGCCGTCGTCGAGCTCGTCTCTGCCGCGCCGCCAGTCGTCGTCTACCCCCGCCCGGCCGCGCCATTCTCCAGGCCTGCATCGCCGCATCCCGTCTCCGCCGCCGCACCCGACCCCACCATCCGTCGCCGACGCTTCCCGCGCGCCCACGCCGTACGGCCTCCGTCGATCGAACTCGATATGATCTGCTGCTCTCGATCGGCTTTTTTTTTAGATTTTTTTTTACAAAGTCTCGGCTGTATGTTAGATTAAAATAAGTACATGTAGTTTATTGTTAGTTTTTTAGTTATTTTTAGATAGTTTTTGATATATTAGATTTAAATGTATTAAAATTTAATTAGTATTTTATTTAGATAGTTTTTTTAGATAGTTTTTTATTATAGTTTTTGATATATGTTAGATTAAAATGTATTATCTTACTAGTTTATCTAATTTCATGTTAGATTTATTTAATTGGATTTAGTAATTATATATTCTATCTCTCTATATATATTATATCTAGAGATAGATTCTATATGTATACATATGTACTTAATTATTTCTATATGTATATATACATGTACTTATTTTCATGTGTTGAGAGAGAGAAAATTGTATCTAGAGAGACATTCTATGTGTATCACATGCATATCTAGAGATATAGACATATGCACTTATTTCTATGTGTTGAGAGAGAGAGAAAATATATTGTATCATTCTATATGTGTATATATATACATGTACTTATTTCCATGTTGATGAAATATTATGTGTTATTATATTTAATTGGATTTAGTAATTCTATATATGTTATCACATGTACTTATATTATGTACCATAGTAATTCTATCTATGTGTTATCTTGAAGATACAAATGGCTGCTCCGAATGATAACTTGAGTGATGACATAATGGCGGATATTATCAACGCCGGCACCAATGTGGATGTAGATGACACGAGTCAGTACTTTGCTGATTATGAGGATATCCTGAATATGCCGGTGGTTGAAGATCAACAAATTGTCGCGCAAGAAAATACTGGCGAGGTATATTCGATTATCTATCATCTCTTATAGATGCATGCGTACGTATATTTGTTGTTAATCGTTGTGTTTGTACTCATGTAGCCGGTCTCTGGATCTACATCAACCACCGACAAAAGTAGGAAAGTCCGAGGGCCAAAAAAGCCATTAGAGGGCCGTTTCATAATATTCAGAATTCGACACCGACACCGGCAAACCATTGGGACCACATGCTCAGACATATGTCAATCAATGTGGGTTCGTTGTAAGGGATAGGATCCCAGTTAGTGCTCGTGAATGGAAGCAGAAGATATCCACTCCTAATGTTAGTTTTGTATCTGATCGTGACAAGAACCTAGCTTGGAGTGATATCACTCAACATTTCACATTACAAGCAGATGATGCTTTGAAGGAGCTAGTGAGGGATTGGACAATGAAGAAGATGGCAACATTGTTCCAGAGTTGGAAGAAGACATTGTATAAAAAGTTTATCTTGAAGAATGCTACGCCGAATTTCAATGCTAAGGCGTTTGTCAAGTTGGAGTCCCATTGGGATGCATTCATAGAATACAAGACATCCCAAGACAGTGAGGAACGTGTGATGAGGAATCGGCAGAATGCCCGACAGAAGCAATACCATCATCGCATGGGATCAGGTGGTTATAAGAGTGCTATTCCCAAGTGGCAGAACCTAGAAGCAGAGATTACTGCCAAGGGAATCATACCTGAAACAATAGAGAAGAACTGGCCTCAACGCGCGAAGAATTGGTTCTACGCTCATGGGGGAAGCCTAGACCTAGACACTGGCAAGCTAATTTTCGGCCAAAAAATTGAGAGAGCAACACAGAGACTAGCTCGTGCTAGGGAAGAAGCTGATAGTGGTGTTTTCAAGCCCAACAGAGAGAAGGATGAATTAACATATGCACTAGAGAATCCCGAACACGGTGGTCGAACAAGAGGCTATGGGGCGGTTCCGTGGCTACACGCATTCTCAGCAGACAAGGATACCTACAGAAGCCGCCAAAGAAAGAAGGATGAGGAAGGCAGAACGAATCCGTGCATTGGAGCAATTTGTTGACGAGTCATGACAAGCATTGCTTGAATCACGTGAACGAGAAAAATCTCTTGAGGCAAGAATGCAGGAGGAGATCAAGAGGCAAGTGCAGCTAGCAATGAGTCAAATGCAATCGCAATCAACGCCTGGGAGTCACCATTAGCCCCGTTGGTCAGATGAAAAGTAGTTGTGCTTCTACGGAGCTGCTAGTTATTTAAGACGACGCTGGGTTGCGCTTCCCTGTTGATGACATTACCGAGCCTCTAACAACATGTGAGCTGCACATTCCAGATGGTAATAATGCATCAATCATGGTGGCTGTCGGGGTTGTATCTCCAATAGACCGAACGAAGACACCAAGAATCCATGGGTCAGTTATTCAACCTAGGACATGCTAGCGTCTCGGTCGATAGAGTGCTCAAAGGTTACAGCAATGTTCCTCTTGACATTGAAGGCGGTGATGGGGAGAAGACACTAGGAGAAGCAGAAAAGACATTTATTCAATGGCTGCAAACGCTTCATCATCATTCCTGGGGCGCCACCGCTTCCCCTACCTCACCCTAGGTACGAATGAAAGTGAATGAAATATTATTTTCCATTAATTTTCTATTGGCTTAAAAAATAATTGACACACAACTTGTTTTTGTAGCAGGGTCTCCCCCCAGCCTAGCCTAATCATTCATTCCCCATCTCATCACAGCGTCGCGGGGGGCGAGACGACTTCATCCCCACGGCAATCGCCAACTCCTACACCTGGCCCCATCGCCTCCACGACGATCTCCAACTCCTACACCGGCCCCACCGCCTCCACAATGATCTCCAACGCCTCCACGCCGGTCTCCACCAACACCGGCCACATCGCCTCCACGCCGGTCTCCAACACCGCCCCCACCCCCTCCACAGCGACGCACTACAAAGACGTCTAAGGTCCCGGCGGCAAAGAAGACCCTGAGAAAAAGAGTTATTTCTTAAGAAATACTTTCTGAAAAAACTGATGAGCAAATAGCAGCTGAAGAAGACAAAAAAGTGAAAGATTTTTTTATAGATACCAAAAAGAAGAGTCAAGCGAAGCTTAAGGAGAAGCCGTACTTTTACCTACCACGAGAGGTGCTGAGGCAGATGGTCGATGCTCACAAGAAAAAGATGATTGAACTTCGTAAGCCTTCGCCACTATCAGACTATGACCGCTCCCTTGTGAAGTCACATGATGCAGATAAGAAAAGGAAAAGAGCATCAGGGAAGGATGTCCCACAGCTCGGACAACAGAAGCAACCAATGCAAAATCTTGTTGTTGCTAATCAATATGGTTCCAACATAGAAGTCTATCGGCCAGACAACTCTGGAGAAGTGTCGGTTCAAGCCCTTAATGCTTTTTTTCAAGATACTGGTTTAACCTTGGATCAATTGACGGGCAAAGCTCCAATCCAGAACCTGGAAGTTGATACTTGGAAAACTTATAAATATGGCAAAAGTCTGTACAACCCTGCGGCTCTGAATGAATTGGGTACGCAAATATACTTGCTCAACAAGTGGTACATGCAGGCGTGTGGCAGGGGTGAGCAGTGGATCTTTGTCAGATTTAGAGACCATCATTACTTCCGTGGCGATGACATCTTACATATTAGTTTCGAAGAATTGCATCAACTATACCACATGGACGCTCTGGACAAATCAATCATTAGCTCCTTTTGTTTGTAAGTGATTCTTACTTTTATTTAATAAACTCACTTCCATGCGTACGTGTATATAATTATCCTCACATGTAACTTATATTTATATACAGATTCCAGATGTCAGAGCTCCAAAGAATACAAGACACCAGTGTTGGCTTCATTGATCCTTATATCGTATTCAAAACCGGTATTATTGTCAAGGAGCGATGGGTATCTGAAGCACATGAGAATATCATGATGTTCTTCGTGAAGCAGCACGACAAGACAACAATACTTTTCCCGTACAACTTTGAGTAAGTGTTAATAATAATGTAGTCTACACATTTTATGTAATATCAATACAACTTATATGCATGTACGTGTGTGTATAAACCAATGCAGTTTTCACTGGATACTCATTGTCATTGAGTTAAACTCAAGTCGGTTACTAATCTTTGACTCGTTGAGAAAAGAACGGGCACTATACCAAGATATGATAGACATTATCCAGGAGTAATTTCGATCTCTCGCGCACAACTATTATTGAATAGACTTTGCCATAATTTATTAACGATCGTACATTATTGGTCGCACAGGGTTTGGAAAGAGTTTATTCGGCAACATCGTAAGGATTGCAAGGCATCACTTAATGTAGTTGAAATACCAGTAAGTTGTACTATATACACTTCCCCACGTGTTTAATTACTATATTGTACTTCAATTTACGTGTGAGATAATGAGAATAATCTTCTTCTCGTACAGTGGTGTTTGCGGCAGGAACCAGGTAATAACTTGTGTGGATACTACGTTTGTGAATTTATCACTGCGCACATAAGAAGAACTCCTGAAGATGTCCTCAGAGTACGTATATATCAATTTTTATTTATTTTTAAATGAATATATATACATATATGTGTATTAATACTTTTCCTTTTATTTCAAATGCAAGACTGAATGGTTGAAACGAAGGGTCATGCAAAAAGACCATCTGAAAGCAGTTCAAGAGTCAATAGCAGGATATCTTCTAGAAAAAGTGCTAAATCCCAACGACGAGTTCTACTTTGATCTTAAGGAATAAATGATGTAAATTAAATGTTTATTGATATCGTTATTTTCGAGAACAAGATTATGAAAGTGTTGTATATATACATATATATATCTATAATATATATAGTTTCATACTTTATTCGAATATAATAATGCTCAAGATGAGAATTAGATGTAATTATACGCATGCGTGTATTTATATTAGCAGCGTAGAATACGTACATAAAAACATATTATATATTAAACAAATACGTGTAACTGAACTGAAAACAAATTAAACAAAAAAAAGAAAAAGAAAAGGAACCTTTAGTCCCGGTTGGGGTTACCAACCGGGACTAAAGGGTGAACCGTTAGTCCCGGTTGGTGTTACCAACCGGGACTAAAGGATGCGCCAGGTTCGCTCGGCTGGAGGGCCTTTAGTCCCGGTTGGTGTTACCAACCGGGACTAAAGGTCCCTCTTTAGTCCCGGCTCGATGACCCGGGACTGAAGGTTCCACCTTTAGTCCCGGGATCGTTGTCCCGGCGCGGTAACCGGGACTAAAGGCTGTTACCGTCCGGGACAACAAGTCCATTCTGTAGTAGTGGTAGGCAACTTCTAAATTCCATATCTACCAAACTTGATGGGGAAAATCATGGAATTCCATGACAACAAAGACTTTTTATAGTGAACCTGTGTGCTTGCTAAAGGAAGAAGGCTAGGGAATTGATGAGTGTGTTTCAGAAGACTTCTATAGTGATATTGATATCAGCACTATGTATAGTACTAAGTTTAGTGATAGCAGCACTATGTCTAGTACAGTATCATTATCAGTGCATTATGTCTAAGATCTGGTGACAATTCACAATTAATAGGTTGACAGTAGCTAAGAACATTCGAGTTGTGCTCCTCGCCGGACCACGCCACCGCCCCGTGCCAGTCCTCCACTCCTCCTCGTCAGGGTACGCTGCCGTCCTCATCCCAGTCCTCGGGAAGAGACATCATGCGTTCGTTACCACACATGGAGAGAAGACGACAAGAGACTTTGTGCATCAGGAGTCAGGACGAGTGCGTTCCATTGATTTTATTTTTGGGACGACCTGAATTTTGAGCAAATATTTCCTTATGGGGATGACTCTATCCTCATATCTAGGAATTGGGATATATAGAGTGGCTCTATCCTCATACAACCAAATACTACCTTAGTTACAATAGCATATGCATCAATCCCTACCTCGTTTGATTTTTTTTCTATTACCGCTGTCCACACTTTGCACTCCCCATGCAAATTAAGAAGTTGATTAAATCACTTCACTCTATACATATTTCCACCCCAAACCGGCCGCTCTCTGCCCTTCTCTGCCGAGCCTAGGTGGGAACCGCCCTAGGGGTGGCGGTGCCACTAGATAGAGGGTGGTGGTGCCACCCAGGCACCTCCACTAGCTCACCGGGTTGGAAACTTTTGCGTGATTTGATCCACGTCAACTTGAGCTACTCCCCTCCCCACAAGCGATGCTAACTCTCAAAGTATTTTCTCAAAACATATTAGAATCAAGTTAGCATTTCTCAAAACATTTTCCATAAATATTTTTGCTTGCTCTCCGATGTGGAATAGGCCTAAATGCAATGCATGAAGTCCAACACCTAGTGGCACTAGATGACCAAATTGTCTAGTTAAGAACCCCTCTTAATAGTACGGTCATCTACCCTAAATGTGATCACTCTCTATAGTGTCTTGATCACTTAAAACAAAATGCCTATTTATACCTTTGCCTTGATCTCGATTGGGTTTTATTTTTCTCTTTCTTCTTTTCCAAGTTGAGCACTTGATCATCATCACATGTGGCCACCCTTCATCATTTCATGTGATCAACATTACCATTTGAGTGCCACCATGGTCCTCACTTAGATTGCACCAACCTAGCTCATATTACAACTCATGACAAAGGTTAGTGCATAGGTTTCATCAATTATCCAAACCAAACTAGGGCTTTCAATCTCTCCATTTTTTATAATTGATGACAACCTTTTCGCAAAGATATTTTATGAAATCTTTTTGGATTCATGTTGCTTGCCCAAGCATATTACCATGTGTAAAGATTATGGACAAGTTTCACCAACCCAAATTGGTAGTATTAGCTCCTCCTACATATGTGCTTAGAGTTTGGATTTTAAAGCTTGCACGTATGCATGGATTGGTAGTTTGAGAGAGTAATAGCTACGAAATGATGTTATGGTGTAAAGAATATGGACCTTTGATGCATGATACCAATCAGAAATGGAGCTTGCCAAAGATCCTGAGAGAGCGATGAACTGGAAATTATAATATCGATGGCTCTTTCTTTTCTGATGAAGTATTTATGGCTCCTTCGATCATGAAATGGTTGATTGGGTTTCATCATATTGGGATAGCACTAGAAATGTTGTTGGGGCAGGTACTAGTCACACGTCTTTTATTAATTTCTTGGGGAGCTGTAGCAGAAACTTGCAGGCACGCTCTGAATTTAGTTCTGCAGCTTGGCATCAAAGGATAGTCCTTGAATCAGGTGTTTCTTTTTTTCAAATTACACAACACTGATGTATACGTCTATGGCCACGTACACTCACTTATAAAAATACACATATATAAATCATATCTTTACGAGCATCTTCGAAAAACTAAATTGTTAGATCTCAAAATTGACAAAATCACTACGAACATCGCACAGTCGACGTACATATCATCTAAACTGAAAAAAATATCATCGTTAAATTGTATAGTAAATTTAAGAAAATATAAACATACATACCGAATCGAGAAAATCACTACGGACATCACACACTTCAGATGTTTTTAACATGCACAAAAGCACTCCAGGACGCCGGCGTCCTGATATCTCCCCGTACGACGCAGAGCAATGTGACAGTGTCCAAAGAAACTCAGTTGTTGTTTTCGAAAGATGTATATCTATTGCCGCGTCGAGCGTGTAACCAAGCAGCACAGGTGCTAGGGCGCAAGTATTCGTTTTGGTTTGGCATTGTGAGAGAAAAACACTGTTTATTCACTGAAAAAGTACGGCTCATAAGATAAGCGAACAGGGTCTATGCTATAACCACATCTTTTTAGGACATATTGTTGGATTAATTGTAGAATATAATTTTACAATAAATCTACTTGGAGATGCAAATATTGATAATATTTTTCTATAAATATGTCCATTTAAGAAATTTGATTTAGTCGAAACCTAGGATTATATTCTTTTTTGGACTGAGGAAAGTAGAGGAGACGGCGTTTGATCTTCAGGAAGTCATGTTCTACTGGATTGTAGTGATTGTGTAGCTTCAGAAAAGAAAAATAATGACGCGCCGAATCGAACTCGAAAGAGAAACCCTGGGGAAACCATCGTCAGGTCCGGTGAGCATGTCCTCGTGGCCGTGGAGGACACAGCCGGCTTCCATGTGGTAGGCGTTTAGGTGCACCCAGTCGGCGCCAAATGTCGTGTCTGCTAGCTTGCGCTTTGTGGGTCAGCTAATAACAGAGCAACCCCCAACGATCTGACTGACCAGTATCTGTAGCTCAACGGCCAACCACCTACTGTATTCACTCCTATTCTGTATAAAACACCCCTCCCGCAACCCTCACTTGCACCACGCAAAACACACTCCTCCAAGCCAAGCCCACGCACGGTCCAGCGATCGAGCCGTCGTCCCTCGAATCACCCGCTAGCTAGCAGTAGCAGCGCGACGCGATCGATGGCTTCCCTCACCGTGTCCACGGCGACCGCGGCGGCCGGCGGCAACAAGAACAAGGTGCTAGGGCGCAAGTATTCGTTCTGGTTTGGCACTGTGAGAGAAAAACGCTGGTTCTTCGCTCAAAAAGTATGGCTCATAAGACAAGCGAACAGGACATATGCTATAACCACATCTTTTTAGGACATATTGTTGGATTAATTGTAGAATATAATTTTACAATAAATCTACTTGGAGATGCAAATATTGATAATATTTTTCTATAAATATGTCCATTTAAGAAATTTGATTTAGTGGAAACCTAGGATTATATTCTTTTTTGGACCGAGGAAAGTAGAGGAGACGGCGTTTGATCTTCAGGAAGTCATGTTCTACTGGATTGTAGTGATTGTGTAGCTTCAGAAGAGAAAAATAATTAATGACGCGCTGAATCGAACTCGAAAGAGAAATCCTGGGGTATAGTTTTCCAAACGTGCCGGCATGGCTCTACACGGCACTAGCCCGTCCCGGCACGGCACGCTAGGCGCGGCTGATGAACCGTGTCGTGCCGTGTCGTGCCACTGTGCCTGACTTCAGGCCCAGGCACGACACTATCATTCCTGGAGCGTGTCGTGTCATGCCATGCCGACTCCAGGCTCAGCGTGCCCGTGCCGGCCCAACTGGCAAAACCCCTCAATGAACTCAGCACAACAATTCAAAGAGATCTAAAATAACTAAGTTCACAAAAGATCAAAAACAGATCAGAACACAGCACCGCAAAGAACACACTTTTGAAACTAAAACTAATTTAAGTAGGAGCTGTACAATGACTGCCTCATTAAAAACCTGTTTAGGTAAAACTCACCCTTGTGAGAAACCCTAAATAGGAAAAGAGTACAACCAACACCTAGATTAATTGTTCATTACATCCATCACCATAAGTCCAAGTCTCAGTTATTACAGACCCATTACATAAATGGGAAGTGAACTAGTCGACATCAAGATAAAGACCAGCAAAGGCCTTTTCCAGCTCCTTGTCCTCCACCATGTGCTGCAGTCTTGTCTCAGCATTCTCCCAATCCTTGATGTAGGTAAGCGCCTCTACAGTTTCAGGGTTCAGCCTCCGCCGCCGCTCCTCGATGATCCTACCAGTTAAGCTAAAAGTAGACTCTGAAGAAATGGTTGACACAGGCACTGTCAAAATGTCTTTAGCAAGAACAGAAAGTACTGAATAAGTAAGCTTGTGCTCATGCCACCACTGCATGATGTCAAACTTATCATCCAACTGACTTACTGTGTCACAGTCTAGGTAGGATGCAAGTTCACTAGAGTTAGAACTAGCAGTTGCTGCCTGCAACAAGGAAGTGGTAGAAACACTCCTAGAATGATCATGACTAGAAGGGAGGGAAGAACAGCCAGCTCCAACATCCAACTCCTCATCATTATAAATTTCAGCCTAAGCTATTCTTTTCTTACCAGACAGGGATGGAGGAACAACCCTTTTCAGCCTATTAGAGCCATACATTACATCATACCTGTTATACATTTTAAACAGAAGAGCTCTGGTATCCAGCAACTTATTAGTGTAGTCAATATTAAAAAGAGAATGTAACTTCCTAAGCAGTTTGGTAAATCCTTTAATTTTAGCTCTTGGATCCAATATAAATGCAATAGAATAAAGATCAGGTATGTTCTCCCAGTACTTATTGTATTTATTAATCATAGGTTGGATAACAGATCTTAGATGTTCATCATGTTGATACCTATGCAGGTGTATAGCAATCTTAACAAGATGATGAATCATAAGTGGAGAAGTAGGATAGTAAACATCAGACAAATCAACAGTTGAGTCATAGAACAGTTCAAGAAATTCCAAGATTTTATTTGCCATAGCCCAGTGATCATCAGTCAAAAGGAAACCACTACCTAAACCTCTAGGGTAATTGACCTCAATAAAAGTACTCTTGTGAGGCAGCAAGTGCTTAAGCATTAGGTAGGTAGAGTTCCATCTAACATCTATGTCTAATCCAAACTTCCTAGGTCTAACACCACTAGCAATGCAATAACTCTTGTATGCAGCAATTCTTTGATTAGAGGAGTTCATAAAAGAAATTGCTGTTCTAAAATCCTCAATGAGAGGATTCACAACAGCCAGTGCTTCTTTCACAATCAGGTTAATAATATGACAAGCACATCGTTGATGCAAAAACAGATCAGAACCCAAATATTCTTTCAGTATAAGTTTCAGTTTATCCATAGCATTTTTATTTGCAGATGCATTATCCAAAGTTACAGAAAAAAACCTTGTTAAGTATACCATACTCAGCAAGGACAGATGTAACACGCTCAGCAATGTTCTTAGCATTATGGGACACATCAATCAACCTTAAACCAAGTACCCTTTTCTCTAATTGCCAATCAGCATTAATAAAATGAGCCACAACAGATAAATAATCTTCTTTAGCCTTTTCAGACCATATATCAGAGGTAATAGCAACAGATGAAACAGCATTATCCTTTAAACAGACCATCAGTTTATCACGTTTCTCATTGTAGTATTTAAACATATCTCTACCAGTGGTTTGCTTAGAGACAGGTGAAAAATTAGGGTTATGAGCAGTTTTAATATAATCTTTAAATGCCTCAGTTTCACCAATCATAAGAGGTAGGTCCAATCTAGCAAGCATACGAACAAGTTCAACACGAGCTACCTCAACACTGTACTCCCAACGACAAATAGAACCATCAGAATTAAAAGCAATATGAGTCTGAGTCATGCCTCGGGTCTTCTCAAGTTTCTTAGGACACTTAGCAAGATGTCGAGTAAGATGACCAGTGCCATGAGCAGAATAAGCAGAGTAGCGCTTATGGCAATGAAGGCAAGTGGCAGCAAACCTAATATTTCTACCTTTCTCAGTTTTGTAGTGCTTCTCAAAGTCCTCCTAGACAGCAGACGTGGAAGGGCAATTAGAACCGACAGGGCTAACCTCGCTCTGGCCACCGTCGGCATCAGCCACGTCGACTAGGGGGTCGGAGTCGTCGACGGGAAGGGGCTCAGTAGCAGAACGGCCGAAGAGCACGGCAGCGTCCTCACAGACATCATTGTCCTCATCATCTCCAGCCATCCCGCACATACGCAGCTCGTCGTTCTGGGAGTGGTCAAACTCCCAATCGTCGTGTCGCCCGGCGCCTAGGGCCATCTCTATCGTCTCCGGTTCCTTGACGGCTGCCACAATCAACAGATAAAAGTAGGGTTGGGTTGGGGATTAGGGTTAGGGTTAGGGTTTACCCTTACCTCTACGGCTGGAGCCCCATAAACGACGATGATGAGACAGACCGATTGCACACCCCCGGTACCTCAATGGAGACCGGAGCCCCGGAGGTGGCAGCAGCCAGCGATGTGGACGACGGACAGATGACAGAGATGCGGCGAGGATGCCGAGAACGAGGCTCAATCGACGTTTAGGGATGAAGAATAAGGGAACAGATGGAGATTGAGGGCAGGAACCACTGGATCTGAGGGAGAAGAGGGAGATTGAGGGCGGAGAGGGAGAAGAGGGAACCACCGGCCACTGGAACTAACCCCTTACCCGTCGGAAGACTCCATGGTGACGGCGTCGAGGAGCCCAGGTTACGAGTGCGGCGAGCAGGCGAGGAGCTAGAGTTACGAGTGCGGCGAGGAGCGGGCGAGCGACAGAGTGAGCGGGGAGAGCCGGAGAGGAGAGGGCGAGAGGCTAGGGTTATGAGTGAGGGGAGTGGGGAGAGCGGCCGCATCGGGCGGCTTATATACCGGACCCCCCGGCTGCCCGGCGATCCAACTACTCACGCCCCACCTCCGCGATCCGACGGCTGCGAGCCGTGCCTGCCCCGTGCCGCCCGTTGGAACGGGCCGTGCCTAGGCCAGCACTACGAGCCGACCTTTCGGCCTAGGCACGGGCACGGCTACGGGCCGGGCCAGGCACGGGCATGGGCGAGGCCGGGCCGTACCGGGCTAGGGCCGTGCTTTTTCGCACCGGGCCCGTGCCAGCCCGTTTCGCGCGGCCCATTTGGAAATTTATACCCTGGGGAGACCATCAGGTCCGGTGAGCATGTCCTCGTGGTCGTGGAGGACACAGCCGGCTTGGCGGCTTCCATGTGGTAGGCGTTTAGGTGCACCCATTCGGCGCTAAACGTCGTGTCTGCTAGCTTGCGCTTTGTTGATCAGCTAATAACAGAGCAACCCCCAACGATCTGACTGACCAGTATCTGTAGCTCAACGGCCAACCACCTTGTGTATTCACTCCTATTCTGTATAAAACACCCCTCCCGCAACCCTCACTTGCACCACGCAAAACACACTCCTCCAAGCCAAGCCCACGCACGGTCCAGCGATCGAGCCGTCGTCCCTCGAATCACCCGCTAGCTAGCAGTACGTAGCAGCGCGACGCGATCGATGGCTTCCCTCACCGTGTCCACGGCGACCGCGGCGGCCGGCGGCAACAAGAACAAGGAGCGCGATGGCGCTGAGGTCATCACGGGCGCGGAGGCCTGCTTCGCGCACTCCAAGGAGATGCTCAAGTCGCTGGGCTTCCCCGGCGGCGTGATGCCGCTGCGGGGGCTGGAGGAGTGCGGGTGGGTGCGCGAGACCGGGTTCGTGTGGATGCGGCAGAAGGCCCCCTACGAGCACTACTTCAGCGGCACGGGCACGCGGGTGCGCTACGACGCCGAGGTCACCGCGTACGTGGAGGACGGGCGGATGAAGCGCATGACCGGGGTGCGCAGCAAGCAGGTCATGCTCTGGGTGCCCATCGTCGAGATGAGCCTCGACGGCGAGATGCGCGACAAGATCTACTTCAAGTCCAATGTCGGGATCGGCCGCTCGTTCCCCGCCTCCGCCTTCCCGGACGAGGAAGAGGAAGCTAAGCCCAAGAACAAAGGGGAGGAGAAGAAGGAGAACGTCGACGACAAGGCAGCCGCCGACGATGCCGCCAGCAAGTGAGACGCGACTACGCGAGCGCACGCGTGTCGTCGTCTTGCCGGGCGGTACGGTGCGAGTTCTGTGCGCGGTTTGCACGCACGATTGCGCGACGCATCTCGCGCGTGCCCACGCGTGAAGATGAATGTATCGTCTTTCTTTGGGAGTTTGTATTGCTTGTCATTTTTTTTTCTTTTTCTTTCAAAACGTATCATTGCTTGTATCTGTCGTTGCCTGTTTACAGCGTTTAATTCGCACGGGAAGAATAATCGAGCAAGTGTGATGTTTACGCACGAAAGGAATTGTCAGGGCCTCCATGGGTGCCGGAGTTGAGAGTAGTTGAGCAAACGACCAGCTGCGGACCTAACAAATCTATATAAAATTATGAGTTAAATGCACCAGAGATCCATTAACTTGTGAGGAAGCTTCAGTTGAGTCCATCAACTTCCAAAGTGGTTTTTTGGGTCCATAAACTTTTAAAATAGTTCACTGCAGTCCATACCTATTTATTTAATCTTAAACTCAAAATATATTTGTAGAAAACCCCTTCCCACACACATGCAAGTGCATGCATGGCTCTATGCGCAGGTGCCCAGGCGGGATTTTCACCCGGGTGCATGCATGGCTCTCCGCCGCTCTCTTCTCCGCGCTCGGGCACGACGGCGTCTTCAACCCGCACGCCTCCGTCTATCGTCCCTGGGAGGCAGTCTGCGCTCGGCCCGCCGCTGCCCCCGGCTTCGCAGCGCGTGGCGGCAACGCCACCAGCAACGACCCGAACACCTCCGCCGGTGTGATCGGTGCGCGTCGGGGCCCAGTGGCTGGCGCTCCAAACCGTCAGGCGCTTCAGGATGTCGCGACGAACCCGGCGAGCTCGGATTGGTTGGCCTTCCTGCTCGATCAAGACAACGGCGAGCTCAGAGCTCATCTGTGTGTGTTTGCTTTGCTGTTGTTTTGCTTTTGCACGGTGCAGGGAGACAGCTCTGAGGGTGCTCGTCAGGGTGGCGGCGCGGAACTTCCCCGAAGTACTGCAGCAGCTATTCAGGTGCCTAATCGAGGGATGGATGATGGAACAAAGCAAGGGCCCGGAACTGCTTGAGCATTTCTTCGCCACGTTTCCTTACAGCTGTTGCTCGGTATGTAATGTAGCTACCCACAACAGCCCTGGAGGACGACATACGTATTGCTACTGATGGGGTTTTTTCTGATGAACTTCCGTTTAGATTTTCACCCGTGAGCTCGCCGTCCCCCGCTTCCACGACATGGCCACGTCCTATTTCGGGGGGATGAGCGTGATGCTATGCCTGGAGAACGTGACGAAGCATGAGCTCGGCCATGATCTCGAGGACACCATCTTGACCCATGCCGTTGAGATCTCCAAGAAACAATACGGGTGAGAGCTGAGCATATACCATTACAACATGAGTTCATTCACTGCGTGGTTCTTCTCGATCGCCACTCCTAACGTTCGTTCTCAATCTGGAGAAACTAACGGGCGGGCCGGGAAACCTCCTTCTGGCCGGCATTCGCATGCCGCAGCAGTGTCTTCTTGTAGGAACTCTTCAAGAGAGGCCATCACGATCAGCTCGAGGACCGCATCAGGGCGTTCATCGTGGACGATCTCGTGGCGTGGTCCACGGACACATACGGGCACTTCGTGGTACAGGCGTGCTTTCGCCCCCGCGCTAGTCCGTCTCCGGTGCCTCCGTTGCAGCGCGGGCTCGAAGCGTTCTTGCGCCTGCCCGACGAGCGGCTCCGGGAGTTGGTGATGGACTGCAATGCCTACCACGTCCCCGGCTCGCTGCTCCAAACCAGTGTAGACGTAAGTATTCGCCTATCCTTCCTGTCACGCCAACAGTGGGCCCGCGCCGGCCGGCCGCTCGGTCGTTCGTTAGCTGAGACTGGCGTTTCATCTGTGCGGAACGTGCCATGCAGCACGGAGCGGCGCTGGCGGAGGCGATGCAGCTTGCAGAGCGGATCTTGGGGATGCCGCGGACGAGACGGATGCTGAACTCCGTCGTCCGGCGGGTGATCGACAAGAGCAAGCCGTAGCTATTTTGCACTAGTAGTCGACGATTTGCTCCGCTGAGTCAGAGCACGCCACCATGCCTTAGACTGTACTCCGACTGCGAATTGTGTGTTTGACTTTGATTGATTGGCATTGCTTGCTGACGTACATGGCCAAATGTCTCTGGTTTCTCTGTACAATGCTACGGGTCACTACTGTACATCTCTAAACATTTCGTACAGCTTAGGCTTGTGTAGTACGTACTACTACTACTCCGTAGCCAGCATCTCTGCTTGTATCCATCCGCTAATGTTGTGTCAGATTAAAAGTCGTTGCAATTTGTGCATGCATGTACCCGAGTGCGGAGAAGAGAGCGGCGGAGAGCCATGCATGCACCCGGGTGAAAATCCCGCCTGTGGCACGTGCGCAGAGAGCCATGCATGCACCTGCATGCGTATGGAAAGAGGTTTCTACAAATGTGCTTTGAATTTAAGGTTAAATAAATAGGTATGGACTGCAGTGAACCATTTTAAAAGTTTATGGACCTAAAAAGTCACTTTGGAAGTTGATGGACTCAACTGAAACTTCCTCACAAGCTAATGGATCTCTGGTGCATTTAACTCTAAAATTATTCTTTTCGTTCCGAATTGCATGCCTGGCTTCTCAATACATATATTTTTTTACGCATCCTACGTTTCAGTCGCCTGGTTTTTGGGCACGTGCGCACGATTTCCTCCTCCATGCGCGCGTTTTCCTTCTCTCCGGTGTGACGTGGACAGGCGGTGGCGGTGGGTTTTCTGAGGGCTTCGGCGACCTTAGAAAAAGGAGGGGCCTGGGGGCGGTCGGCTGGACGGGCAGTAGTGGCGGGTTGGCTGGTGGCGAGCGAGGCGGCGGGTAGGAGACGAGGGGGCGGGGTAGGACATCTGGATGGGAAGTGCTAGTGGCGGAGGTGACGGCTCGACAACGAATTCGTGGGATTGGCAATAGGAGAGGGCGTTGTCGGCGCGGTGGCGGCGGTTGGTGGGCGGCGCGGCGGCGGCGGCGGGGGGGGGGGGGGGAGCCGCTGGCCAGGGCAGCGGGGGAGCTGAATAGTGCGCGATCTAATCTGTAGCGTTTGCTTTGTATCCAAGGATTGTCGATCGTCGCCTGAAAAGAACACAAAAATCAGGTGCCTGAAGAATAGCAATTCAAATTTTTATTATGATGTATCTAGACATAATATATATTTAGATACATAGCAAAAGCTATAAATCCTAAAAAAAATCATAACAATTTACGGTTCAGAACTTAAGAAGTAAATTATAAGATATTTTAGTTTTATCTATTTTAGATATATTGCTTATAGTATGTATTTAGATATAGTGTATATCTAAGTGTATAGCAAAAGCTATATATATCTAGAAAAGTCAAAACGTTTTATAATTTTGAATGGGTGTAATATAAAAGATTGATGATAATTGACTGCCTCTCCGGCCACCTCTACCCGAGGTCGTACACCGCTGCTCTCCCAATCTCCCCCACTCTTACTGACTCCTCGTCGAGTCTCACCACCTCTGCCTGTAGCATTCCCTCACCGGGACTGTTGCCACCTACCGGTCCTCCACGCTACACTACCCTAGATCTTAACATCACTGTCGGTTCAAAAAACCCCTTCACTATCGGATTTTAAACCGACAGTGGTATACCGAGCGTGATGTGGGATTGACATCACTATCGGTTCTTATGAACCGACAGTGATGTGAACCAGCAATGATGTGGTTTATAGGAAAGCCAAAAAATTTATTGAAAAAATAAGGAATTTTTTTAATATCGGGAGAGGCCCCACTGGACAGCCACACGGTCGCGCGTCGCAAGTCACAAGTCAAGCGATTCTTCGCCCAAAAAACGTGTGCTTCATGGCCACCGGCACTCGAACCCCTGTCGTCCTGCTTCGCGTCTTTGGCCCCTAACCACTTCACCTGCAAGTTGTTTGTGTTCAAATGAGATTTTTATCCTAGTCATTTTATGTTCATCTAATTTTAAAATGAGTATTTAGGACCCTAAATGAATTCAAATGAAAAAGTTGTCAACTACAAAGTTTTAAAACTTTTCGAGATCTGTAACTTTCATTTTGGTAGTTTCTCCATCCGAGGTCGTTTATAAAATTTAAATATCAAATTTTAGAAATTCAAACGTAGTTTTCCATGACAAGATGATTCCAAACCAAAAAGTTATCAACTACAAAGTTTCATAACTTTTTGAGATCTACAAATTTTATTTTTGTTGTTTGTCCATCCGAGATCATTTAAAAAATTCAAATTTCAAAATTTTTGAAATTCAAACGTAGTTTTCCTTGAGAAAATGGTTTCAAATCAAAAAGTTGTCAACTACAAAGTTTCATAACTTGTTGAGATCTATAAGTTTCATTTTGGTAGTTTCTCCATCCGAGGTCGTTTACAAAATTTAAATTTTAAATTTTAGAAATTCAAACGTAATTTTCCTTGACAAGATGATTTCAAAACAAAAAGTTGTCAACTAGAGAGTTTCATAACTTTCCGAGATCTACAACTTCTATTTTGGTCATTTAATCATTTTTTCATCCGGTAGTAATATTGTTCACACATATTACATATCCCTCTTATTGTTTATGAAACTATAAGAGAGATATGTAAATTTTGTGAACAATATTATTACCACTTTATTGGATGAAGAAATGACTAAAATAAAAGTTGTAGGTCTTGATAAGTTCTACAACTTCTATGTTTATGATTTTTTCAGTTGACATTATTTAGTGTTCCAAAATGACATTTGAAGTTGCTATTTTTTGAAATTCAAAATTCAAATAGATAAAACACTGTCACATAAAAAGATGGATAAAATCATAGCGGTAAGAACACAATAAATTGATAGAGCATGGTTTTAGAATTTTTTAGAAAAAAACTCATCAAATTTAAAGTTAGTATGAGGGAGAAAGACTAGTTACAAGTTTTAGCCAGAGATTAAAAAGAGAAATCAGAGTTCTTTAATAATTTAAAATTTTAATTTTAAATAGCATTTTCAAGTAGTAAATGATCTCAAATGAAAAAGTTTTGAACTACAAAGTTGCATAACTTTTCGAGAACTACAACTTTTGTTTTGGGCGTTTCTCCATCTAAGGCCGTTTAAAAATTTTAAATTTTAAATTTTAGAAATCAAATATAATTTTCGTTAGATAGATTATTTCAAATGAAAATATTTGGACATCCAAACGATCTGAAATTAAAAAAGTTTAAACTACAAAGTTGTATATCTCATCGAGTACTACAACTTTGATATAAAGTTCGTCTTCATCGGACATCATATGAGAAACTTATGAAGTTTTCTTACAGCATATCATTGTCGGTTCAAGCCACGAACCGACAGTGATAGTATCAGTGTCGGTTCTTAGCTAAAACCGGCAGTGATGACCCAAACTGTCGATTCTTGGCTAAAATCGATAGTGAATACCCGAATATCAGTGTCGGTTGGTCCTATCACTGCCGGTTTTAGCCAAAAACCGATAGTGATGGTCTATCGCTGTCTATCAGTGCCGGTTTTTAAAAATTCGGCAGCGATGAGGCCGGCAGTGATGTCTAATTTTGTAGTAGTGCTAGGCCACGGTACAGTCCCTCCTCGCCAGGCGGCGTTGCCTCCCCCGCGCCAAATCCTCTGCTTGTAGCTCCTCCACTACGTCAGAATTGCAGATTAGAGACACGGGTAAACAATCATCAGAGACGCTGAAAAACGCATCACTTATATTACGTCTCTGGTGTGAACACATAGTGAGGTCACCGATGTCAAGTCATCAGAGACGTGTAGCCAAAACACGTCACTTAATGGAGACGTGTATGTGTATAGCCAAAATGCACCTCTAATATATGACTTGACATAGTGATGCATTTTGGCTACATGTGTCTTTGATGATGACTTGACATCAATGGCACACTTTGACTATACGTGTGTCTCTAATAACAATTTACAAAACTTTGACTATACATGTCTCTGATAACAATTTACAAAAAAAATATTGATCCACGATCTTTACATACATCTGGCCCTATCTAATAGCAAAATACAAACTCACACAACATGAAGAAACTTGGTTAGAATTGATAGAAAAACATCTCCATGAACTTTGAATCTCCAATTGTTTAATATTATTACTATTTTCCTTAAATTATTCAATACAAGATTCACAATTTTAATTCCACCCAAATCCTCTTAGTTGGCATGACAGTAATATCAAATCCATTGAGCACCTAATAGTCATAAGAATATCTTATCGCATCTATATTATGCAAAGTTCACATTGCTGCAATATCAAATCCTCTTAGTCAGCATGGCACATAACAGCAATATCAAATCTATTATTATACGAAGTTCACATTGACGTGACCGCAGATCCACAGAAAGTGATTAATTCAGCAAGGCATTTCTTCTTCCAAGGTCCTGTAAATAAGGATTCTCATCAAATACAGGAAAATGTGATTCAACCTTCGGCGATACCAAAACAAAAGAAGGGATTCTAGAACAATATCAGATCAAAACATTCATGAAATGTGAACTATGCAAGTTAATTTACTGAACACACAATTCAGGAAGAGTGTCATCAACCCATGTCTGATATAGCAAAGTTAAAATATTGATTAAATTGGTTGGTAAAAGAAACATTGATAATACTAACTTCATATGCATATAGTAATGGCACATAGGCTACCTTTATCAGAGCTTCTACCTCTTTGAAAGCTTTTTGTGAACATAGTAATTGGCAAGTTAAGTGTTTTTTAAGACATCAAACAGTACAAACCCTCAATAATTCATAGCTAGATTTCTAGACGATGAAAAATTATGTCCTTTAACAATTTGGAAAGTCGGTGAAACACTCTACATCTTTATAGTTATTTTAAGGGACTAGTTTAATAATTGTGATGGCCAAAATCACATAGATCAATAACTGAACAGAATAGGATCAGAGCATGGTAGGCAACTTCTAAATTCCATATCTACCAAATTTGATGGGAAAAATCATGGAATGTCATGACAACAAATACTTTTTATAGTGAACCTGTCTGCTTGCTAAAGGAAGAAGGCTAGGGAATGGATGAGTGTGTTTTAGAATACTTCTATAGTGATATTGATATCAGCACTATGTATAGTACTAAGTTTAGTGATAGCAGCACTATGTCTAGTACAGTATCATTATCAGTGCATTATGTCTAAGATCTGGTGACAATTCACAATTAATAGGTTGACACCAGCTAAGAACATTCGAGGTGTGTCCTCATCCCAGTCCTCGGGAAGAGACATCATGCGCTCGGTACCACACATAGAGAGAAGACGACAAGAGACTTTGTGCATCAGGAGTCAGGACGAGTGCGTTCCATTGATTTTATTTTTGGGATGACCTGAATTTTGAGCAAATATTTCCTTATGGGGATGACTCTATCCTCATATCTAGGAATTGGGATATATAGAGTGGCTCTATCCTCATACAACCAAATACTACCTTAGTTACAATAGCATACGCATCATCCCTGCCTCATTTGATTTTTTTTTCTATTACTGCTGTCCACACTTTGCTGCTGTCCACACTTTGCACTCCCCATGCAAATTAAGAAGTTGATTAAATCACTTCACTCTATACATAGGAGTATAGACTTTCTATTAGGTCCCCTTGCTTCGTTTGACAAGAAGGCATGGGCAGTCGATGATAGTGACAATGAGGACTTGAATCAAGCTAAGATATTGGCATATATATAGTAGCATAGTAACAAGCCTCATCTTACTCTTACGCATGTCATAAGGCTCAGTTCTCTCATCCCATGCCTTAAGGTTGTCTGTTTATTATAGATTTGTAGAAAACGATAAGTTGGACCGTTCGCGTGCCCTTAAACCCAGCTTGATCTGCTTCTTTTTTCATCCGGAACAGTGTTTTCCTCTCACAAATTCCTCCAGAATTCCTCCAAACCATCCAAATTCCTCCAGAACCATACAATTCCTCCAGATTTCGAGGTAAAGGCCAAACTTCCGGTCTTCGCTTATTTTAATTTGAAAGAAAACATATACTACCCCACGGTACAAGAGATTGTCAAGCACACAACCATAATATGAAGGATTAGGAAAAATAAAATCTTTATGATTAGCATGGAATGATTGGTAATTTTTTTAACTCAACCGATTAATTTATTGCTTTTATTTGCATTTGGAAGTGTTTGAGATGAGATGGATCTTTAATGTACATATTATTGTCTTTAAATATATCACATGTTGATTAATACTATGACGTTTCTATTAAAAATGCTCGCTATTTTTAGTTTCATAGTAAGCCACGTAATTCTCTGGACCGGCCCGCTAGCAGCCTGCGAAAAGCATTGAGCACGTATAGGTAGTTGAGGCAGTTTCACACACAAAAAAAAACGATCTTTCGTGCATTGAAACCTCCTTAGTCATTATTTTAGAGACGTTCGTCACGCTTTAGTACAATAGTAGTTATCAATTATCAGATCTCCTCCTTCAGAACTGCACTTGTCATCAATTGATTGCATTCCAATTCCAAGTATCAACTGTTATTTTACAAACCTCTCAAGTCGATGAAGATTATTAATCGAGTAAGTCCGATGCTCTACACGACGAAAGCCGTTGGGTGTGCATGGCTAGTCGAACTTAGTGGTTGAGCAATCAAGACAACCAATTAAATCTCTACAGTGTCATCTTATCATCCTTTTATTTCAGTATGTTGCTCACAGTTTGATTCATTTCAGTATGTTGCTCATAATTGATTTAAAAATGAGAAGTGCTACCGACACCGACACATGACTTATTTATGACGCGCGGCACGTTGTTTCTCCTTGCGTCTTCTTTCCCAACCTCCCACCTCCTATTGCTGGCCTCCATCGCCGCGCAGCCCATTGGCGACCACGCAGCTCGCTGTCGATGTTTCACCACTGATAGCCTGCCACGGGGGTACCCGGGGCAGTCTATTCGGGCTTCGGCGTATGCAGAACTCGACGGTAAACGCAAGAGACAGTCGATTTATCCTGGTTTGGGCCCTCGACCGTGATCGAGTAATAGCCCTACGTCCAGTCGGCGTTAGCCTTTGCGTTGGATTGATTGTGAAGTGTTGTGTTGCGTTGTCTGTTGTCTAGGAACTCCGTCCTCCTTTATATAGCCAGGAGGCCAGAGTCCTAGTCGGTTTACAATGAGGTTTCTAGTAGGATCACAGAATACTACTATTACTAAGATTACAGGGAGAGAAATCCTAGTTAGATTAGATCTTCTCCCTTCCTTGTGGGGTATCCCGTGGGTTCTGTACCGACAAGCCCTCGAGCACTTCATGGTTGAGCTCAGGAAGCCTCATCTTGTTCCTTCAGGTCTTGCCGAGCAGGAACAAGTGTCGTCCGAGTACTTTCTTGAGTGAAACCATGTAGCACTTCTTGGGATCTTCGAGTGTTATGCGTTTTTTTGAAGAAAAATTACATCCGTCTGGGTGTAGCCCCCGAGCCTCTTGCTATTTGGAACAAGGAGCTGGAGGGTCTTGTCTTGAAATTGCTATAATTCTTCGTCGAAAGGCTTCCGAGCATACAGCCGGGTTCTTTATAAAAAAGAACTCGGATATAGCTCGGTCCGGGTTCTTTTTGTCATGAGTCCTCGAAGTGGTTTGTCTTGAAGAAGTCTTCTTGGTGACGTGTGTTTTTTCGAAGAAAAAAGTGCACTCACTGAGTGTAGCCCCCGAGCCTCTTGCTATTTGGAACAAAAAGTTGGAGGATCTTGAATCTGAGTTGTTCAAAAAACTAAAAATCTTTCCTGTTGCAGCCCCCGAGCATGTATCCGGGTTCTTTTGTTCTGAAAGAACTCGGGTGCAGGGTCTTGTCATATTCTCCGATAGTCTGCTGTTGTCAGATGTAGTTGTACAATGGTGGTTGAGTGTAAATGCAGAGTTGTATAGTGTTGGTATATCCTTTCGAATATGCTTGTCCTTGAGTACTGTTCCTTCACGCCTGAGTCCTCTTTTACTGAATCCTGTCTTTTTACTTTGTCTTTTTACTTTGTCCTTTGTTAGATTTGTTCCGTTGGTGCTCCCGGTCCATGTGCACCGCTCCTTTGGTCTATAAATACCCTTCTGGTATGCTATTTTGATTCATCAGGCATTTTGCTGCGTGGTCTTAAAATCTTCGTAGTCATGAATATGATAGTTTCTGAAGTAGAGCAGCCCCCGGGCGTATCTTGTAGTTCTTGTATATCTTGTCGTAGCTGGAGGGAGTCTTGTGATAGAGATTAGAGGTAGACTAATCTCGCAGCGGTATTGTACCAGGAGGTACGTGCCGGTAGTTGGAGGAAGTCTTGTGATGTGGGATACGTTCCTTCATCTAGCAGTTCTGGGCAGATCCCCCTTGCCTATTCTGTGACTGTCCGGTGCAGATCAACGCCTGATCCATTATCACATCGGACTTGGGTAGACAGATGCCTGCTGGGCTTCCCTGTTCCATGTTGTCCCACCGTGCTGCTGACTTCCGCCTCGGATGTACTGTGTCCGTCCTTTGAAGAAAATAGTGTAGCCGAGTGCGGTTTGTTCTACCGAGTAGCGATTTGGAACATGTAGTCGTTCTAGAGCCTAGTTGTGTCCGGGTTCCTTTTTGCTACCTTGTTCGTCATAGTACCAAGTTTGTTGGGTCTTGTAAGACGTGTAATCTTGTATTTTTTGAAGCCATTTATAATGGAAAGAATCTTGTCTTCTGGGTTGTCATTCTTTTTTCTGCTGATGTCCTGGTTGTTTGTGAGATTTTTGAGTTCTTTCTATAGGAACCGAGTTCTTGTGTTCCTTGTGAGGCAACCCTTCGTTGCTTCATTGTTAATGAGTTCTTTTGTAGCGATATGTTAACTCTACCTTGGTGTTGGATGGACAAGTCTGAAATCTATCCGTTGAACTGTACCATTGTGTAGAAGTGTGCCGCCCATCATTTTAGCTTTGTCAGTTGTGTTGGAAAATGAACCGCTGCATTCTCATGCCGTATCAAAACGGGCCTAATGGGCCGTAAAAATCTATTTAAAGGCCTTCTTTCTTCTTTTTCTTTACTTCCCTGCTTTTGCCTTGAAACCCTAGTTCTTACTCTGTCATCACCATTGTCGCCGTCATCTGAGCGCTGCCACCTAACCGTCATCGTTCCTTAGTGCCTTATTGCCTTCGCTAGTATATGGGTAGGAAGAAGTCCACGAGCAAGTCCCAGGCATCCTTTGTAGACGAGGAGGCATCACTTTCTGTGATCAAAAATCAAGAATTCATGGCCATGAGGGCTGCTCAGAAGGTCTGGCTTGCTCCGACTATGACTGAGGATCAGTTGCGCGAGCTGATCAGTGATTGCCTGATCCAGGACAAGGAGATTACTGAGTGGAGAGCTCCAGGCCAGCATCGGGTTCCAACCCTAGGCTCTGGTGAGATTGTTCTTTTTGTCTCCTTTATCCGTGCTGGTCTTTGCCTTCCTGCCTCCGCCTTTCTTCATCGCTTTCTCATTTATTTTGGAATTAGCCTGAACCATCTTACTCCCAATGTTGTCCTTCATCTCTCTATTTTTGTTCATCTTTGTGAAACTTTTCTTGGAATTCCTCCTTCTCTTTCTCTTTTTCATTACTTCTTCCGTCTTAAGCCCCAACCCTGCAGCGATGACACCCATGTTCTTGGTGGTTGCGGGATTCAGTTTCGTTAGGGTCATAAGGGTAGATTCTTTGATTATGATTTGGTTGATTCTATGAGGGATTGGCGTGCCAACTGGTTTTATGCTACCAATATGATCCCTCCCCTTGCTGTCCATTCTTCTTCTGGTCCTGTGGTTAACGACAGATGGGAGAAGAATCCCATGACAGCGGATGAGCTCCAGGCAATCAAGCCATTTTTGGAGAGTATATGTTTTCTAAAACAGCAAGGCTTGATCAGCTTTGGTATCGTCTCCAGTTTTCTTCGCCGTCGTGTTCAGCCTCTGAAGGAGCGAGAAAACTATGGTTTTGAATACTCTGGAGCGAAGGACCCTTCTCGTATGGTCCCTGCCCTTGAGTTGACCGGTGAGGAGATGCTTGAGCGCCTCCAGAAGATGTTGAAGGGAGTGAGCGTCGTCCCGCATACTATCCCCGAGTACTGTGCTAACAACCCGCCTCCTGCTGTGAGTTGTTTTTTCTTATGCTGGTACTTTTCGTATTTCCTTTGTTGTCTCCTACTTTTTGCTTAATAGTTCTCGTTTGGTTGTTTTACTCTTTTATAGGAATTGGGGCGTAACTTCGTTGACCCGATCCCCCTTGATGACTGCCCTGCCATTGTGGAGCTTGGGGAGAATCTTGCTGGGGCATCTTTAACCAGTAAGTTTCAAACCACCGCAATGTTTCCTGGTGTTTTTTCCGCAGTTCTTGGCACCCATGTAGAGTATGTTCCTCGTCCAGTTCCTCGAGCTCCCCGCAGTGACGGAAAAAGGGGGCGAGTGGATTGTTCTTCTTCTAGTTTGCCTTCCACAAAGAAGCCTCGTCAATCGAGTACTCATCCAGGTACTCAAATTATAGGTAGCGTGCTCCTAGGTGAGCATATTAATATGTTTTGTCTTTTTGTTGTTTGCTTTTGCCTCTGACCGAGTACTTTTCTTCTTTTTCAGATGGCGCTGTGGTTGCCATGTTTGAGAGTGAGGAAGAGGAGGATGATGATGCGGCCCTTGTTACGCGTCGGTGAGTTGTTTTCCTGTTTTTCCGATGTTGAACACTTCTTTTTGTTCTAACCTTGACCTTGTTCTCTTGCAGTAAGCGGTCGTCGACCACGAGTTCTTCTAGAGCTCCGGTACCGACCACGCCACTCCAGTTGCAAGATGGTGGTGATATTTTTGCTGCCATAGTTCCCCCTCTAAGGTCTTCTGTTGGTCTTGGGGGTTTCATGAAGAAGAAGATAGCTAAGTGAGTGAATCTTGGTTATGTTTCTCTGCTTCTGTTTTTCCTCTTCTCTGATTCATATTCTTATCATCGATTTTCTTTATCATTTTGCAGGCCTTCACCTTCCCTCAACCCTCAGTCGACTTCTTTTCAATCTTTTGATGCGCCCCTACGTTCTGAGTCTCTGGACTCAGAATGTGTAGTCGACGAGGTTGCTGTGAGGTTGACAGGGTTCTCCAGTGATCCTGATTTGCTTACTCCAGAGGTGACCATGGCCGCGACAGCGGGGCCATCTGGGGAGGTAGCCGGGGCTTCTTAGGGTATGGCTCTGGTCTTGTCTTCTTTGCCTTAGCCGACTTCTCCCTCTGCTCCTCTTCCTAGTGGTGTTCAGCGTCTAGATGATGATGTGGTGCAACAATTTGATGCCACTCATCGGTTGTCAGAGCTGACCACTGCCCGGGGGACCTTTGCGGCTTCTTTTGGTGAAAAACTCTAGGTAAGTCTTTTCTGAAGTTCTTTCTTTGGATGTTCATCTTTCTTCTTTTCTTATGTCTTGTTTTTCTCTTTCTCTTTTTGCTCAGTCTTTTTCTTGGGATCATATTGGCTTCTTTTTCTCATCTGAAACCGAGAAAAAGTTGTCTTCTGAGGTTAGCGCCCTAAAAACAGAGCTTGATCTCTGCTGGGCCAAGATGGAGACTGAGCGTCAAACGCACCAAAAGGAGGAGAAAGCTCTCCGTGCTCAGGTGGTTGAGGTAGGAAAGCAGAGGGATGCAGCTGTGGAGGCCATGAAGAATGAGTGCAATGGTATTGCGGGTTCTTTTGTTTCCTCTTGTATTCGAATTTTCCTTTCTGATGACTTGTTTTTGGTGCCTGGTTTTAGCTCTTCGAGTTGAAAAGCAAAAGTTTTCAGAGGGTATTGAGGAAATGAAGACGCTCGCTCACAATAGTCACAATAGGGCTGAAGAGGTAATTATTCGTGCTGAAGAAGATCTCGCGCTTGCTAAGTTGATTAGGCGAGGAGCTGACAGGGATCTTGTGCAAGCCCAAAAAATAGTTGAAGTCTTGACTGGTAAGTTGGTGATGGCTACTGAGAACTGGAATGCTTTGTGGAAGTCATTTCGGTTAGTAGCCGATCTTCTCCGAACTCCATCGGATGATGGTCAATCTTGGGCTCAGTTTATTCCCCAAGTTCTGACCCATTTCTAGGAGTTTGTGAAGAGATGAGTCCGACTATGTACCAGGAATGTTCTTGCTCAGGTCTGGGTTCTTGCTCCGGAGATGCCTCTATCCAAGATTATAGAGGAAGCCAAGAGTCAAGAATATCTTGATGCTATTGAAAAGATGGAGCCTAAGGTCGAAGATTTGGCTAGTAGGATTGTAGATAATCTTGATATTGATATTTCTTCTCCTGATGGTGATGCTTGATGTATTTTGACTTTAGTACTCCAACTTCTGTAATAAGGATATTATGCTTCTTTTTAATGTGAAGATCCTTTATTTTTTGTTGATGTCTTCTTTGCTTGGATGTCTTTGATTTAGTCAAGTGTTTGTCATGCTTTTGACTGCGCTGTGTAAACAACTCAGTATTTCTAGACCTTTGTCTTGACAAACTCTCTTGATTTGTCGAGTACTTGCCTGGCTTCCACATGAGTCGTGTAAACAACTCGGTTTTTATAGATCGTTGTCTTGACAAACTTTCTTGATTTGTTGAGTGCTTGTCTGGCTTCCATATGCACTAAGTAAACAACATGGTTTTTGTAGACCGTTGTCTTGATGAACTTTCTTGATTTGTCGAGTTCTTGTCTGGCTTTCATATGTGTCGTGTAAACAACTCAGTTTGTGTAGATCGTTATCTTGACAAACTTTCTTGATTTGTCGAGTGCTTGTTTGGCTTTCATATGCGTCGTGTAAACAACTCGGAGCATCTTAGGATTGGTTCAGGTGTTAGCTTATTAGCTACCCTCATCGGCGGGCTTAAGCATCTTTTCAGCTCTTTTGCTCTCAGCTGGTATGCTCAGGCGTGATTTCAGCTATTTTGCTTTTTGGATCAGGTGTTAGCCTATTAGCTACCCTCATCAGTGGGCTCAAGCATCTTTTTAGCTTTTTTGCTCTCAGCCGGTATGCTCAGGCATGATTTCAGCCATTTTGCTTTTTGGATCGGGTGTTAGCCTATTAGCTACCCTCATCGGTGGGCTCAAGCATCTTTTCAGCTCTTTTGCTCTCAGTCGGTATGCTCAGGCGTGATTTCAGCCATTTTGCTTTTTGGATCAGGTGTTAGCCTATTAGCTACCCTCATCCGCGGGCTCAAGCATCTTTTTAACTCTTTTGCTCTCAGCCGGTATGCTCAGGCGTGATTTCAGCCATTTTGCTTTTTTGGTTCGGGTGTTAGCTTATTAGCTACCCTCATCGGTGGGCTCAAGCATCTTTTTAGCTCTTTTGCCCTCAGCCGGTATGCTTAGGCGTGATTTTAGCCATTTTGCTTTTTGGATTTGGTGTTAGCTTATTAGCTACCCTCATCGACGGGCTCAAGCATCTTTTCAGCTATTTTGCTCTCAGCCAGTATGCTTAGTGAAAACAACTCGGGAAGATTCGTAATAAGACATACATATTGTCGCGGACCCCATCTTTATTGATCATGACGTTGATCTCTTGTGGCTTGTACGTGTATTCTTCCTTGATTTGTTTTTCACGTGTAGAATCTTCTTAGTTGGCTAATGTGCCATGTATTATTGACTTCTTTTCCATCTTCATTTATCAACTTGTATGTGCCTAGTCCGGTGACTTCTGTGACAATGAAAGGACCTTCCCATGGACTGAGTAGTTTATGACATCCGTCAGTTTTTTGTATTTTTCTTAGTACCAAATCTCTGATTTGGAGTGATCGAGGCTGGGTATTCTTGTTGTAGTGGTGTCGGTGTTTCGTACAAGCATCGGTAAGTAGATTTATAGTAATGCGCGTTAGGCTCGGATGGTGCACTAAAGGACACAAGATTTATACTGGTTCGGGCTGAATGTCCCTACGTCCAGTTTGTTGCTGCTCATGTTATTAGCACCGAAAACAGTTCGTAGTAGGGGGTACAAACGATCAAGAGAGGGACTGGTCCCAAGTCTCTGATGGAAGGGTTGAAAGGAGGCCAAGAGCTTGGTAGCAGCTTGGCTGTGTGTGTTGTGTGTTGTCCCATCCAAAGTCGGTCCCTCTATTGGAGGAAGCGCATCCCCTTTTATAGATGAAGGGGATGGCTTTACAAGGGTGAGGGCTTAGGATGCGTGCTCTACCTAGCCTTGTGGCTCACATCTACCCAGCTTGGTTTTCCATTCTGATGGGTGCAAAAGGATGATAAGCGCCTACAATACTATCGATGCCTTTGTAGAATGTTAGGATGGTTATAGAATACTGCCCTACACAAGGTTTGGGCCATAGTACAGTGGTTTTGACTTATGAGCCTCGCCTAGCCTTGCTCTGCATGCCTTCTAGTTCCTATGAGTCTCTATCAAAGGGACGTGGGCTCAGGGTTTAGAGTAGCATCGTGGGCAAGGTCTTCCGATTTGGTGGACCTGAGGGGTTGGGAAGCGGGCGTCGCTCCCTTGGGTCCATAACGTGGTGACGGTATATCCGTCATTCATGGAGATCACAAGTCCTTTTCTAGAGCATAGTGGTTGTCGTATATCTTCATCGGGTTCTATGTCCTAGAGCTGAAGGCGGCGCCTACAACTCTATAGGGCGAGGAGCATGCACCTACAATACTTTTTAGGCTCTGCGACACCCAAAAGGGTCTAAAGCACCCGTCCTGTCGTTCCCTGGTAGTACCTTTCCTACCAGGGCGCAGGGTATGGTCCTTGAAGCCGTGGTTGACCCGAACGTCTTGTCTTGCCCTGTACCCATCATCATGAGGGAACTGGGAGAAGTTGTCAGGTAAGACGAAACTAGTCTTTAGACATCGAGCGGGGTGAGGTTCGTCCTCGGTCGTCGGGCGAGGCAGAGACCAGTCCTTATCCCTTGGGCAAGATCGAGCCCACCCCTCAGGGGTTGGGCGAGGCAGAGTCTATCCCTCAGCCCTTGGGTGAGGCGGAGCTATCCCAATGGCGTCGGGCGTGGTGGAGCTGTCCCAAAGGCGTCGGGTGAGACGGAGACTGGCCCTTAGCCCTCGGGTGAGGCTAAGCTATCCCAAAGGCATCGGGCGACATGGAGACTAGCCCTTAGCCCTCAGGCGAGGCAGAGCTATCCCAAAGGCATCGGGCAAGGCAGAGACTAGCCCTTAGCCCTTGGGCGAGGTAGAGCTGTCCCGAAGGCATCGAGTGAGGTGGAACCAAACTCCCATCATTCGAGCAAGGAATGTAGTGGCGCCCTTATCCGTCCAGAAGTTTTTAATGTTTGATGGTTATTGGTTCCACCTTCTGGGGTACCCTAGTATTAGGTCCCCAACAGTAGCCGCCGAGCCTTCGGGTGATTCGGATAGAATCGCCTGGGGGTGTTTTTGGTTCCGTCGGAGTTACTTTGCCAGAGGGTGCACGCGAGCACACCCGATGGGTGTAGCCCCCGAGCCCCCGGGGGATTCAAGTAGAGTCGCCTGGGGGGTAGTATTGGGCCCTTCGCGGGTGATGCTGAAAGGCTTGGTTTTTTGTCAACTGGATATTTTTAAGGGAATCGTGGTATTCCATTCGCGGGAATTTTATCCAGTGTCGACCCGGCTATGACCCGACTGTGGATCGAGGCCCTGGTGATTTGCAGGCCTATCCCTTGTTGGGATGGACCTTTGGCTATAGGACCCTAGGTGGGCCGACCTTCGGTCGTTATGGGCCCAGATGAGTTTACTAAAGAGATTTTTCTGGCCCACGTCCCCTCTGTGGGAAAGAGTCCGGTCGCTTCGGGAAAGCGAACCGCCTGGCACAATTTTGGTGGGAGAGGATAGGGATCATGGGCACATGTCCCGCGACGTGACGCGATGGTGCGCGTGGCCTGCCCGAAGATCGAGGCGGACGGTTGCCTTTCTCGCATCCGTCGCCACTATAAAACCACGAGGTTCGCCTCCAGGGTTCCGTACTTTGCTTCCTCACCTTCGCATCCATAGCTTTTGCCGCCAATCGCCTTAGCTTCCCACGCCAAGACTATTGCCACCGTTAGGTTTGCATCTACATTTGCCACCGCCGTCGAGCTCGCGTCCACGCCGCCGCCCTCGTTGAGCTTGTACCCACCTTCCCCCGACGTTTCGATGGAGCTATGGGGCAGATCCAGCATTACTTCTTGGTGTTTGGAGGGCCTCGTCCACTGTGGCCTCCTCCGCCCGCTGTCTGCCATCAGGGAGTGGCTGCTGCCTGGTGATGAGAATGAGCCAACGTCGCCCGAAGGGTATGTCGTGTCTTTTGCCATCTTTCATGAGCGGGGATTTGCCATACCCGTGCATAGATTTCTTTGGGGGTTGTTGGATTATTACCAAGTGGAGTTGTAGCATCTTACCCCCAATGGTGTCCAACACATGGCTGCATTTGTTGCCCTATGTGAGGGTTTCCTAGGAATTGATCCCCACTTCGATTTGTGGCGGCACTTTTTCACCGTCAGTTTGTCGAAGAGGAAGATTGGGGGGAAGGATGTGAGCGTGCCGATGGGATGTGCCAGCATTCATCTACGCCACACCCGGTCAAGGGACTACCCGTTGATGCATCTGTCATCCTCAAATAAGGGGTAGCACTCGCAGTGGTTTTATATTAGGGACGACCTGAGCGCCACATTGCCAAAGTACTCTGGGCGCCTCATCGACGAGGCTCCAGAGTCATGGCAGTGGGGCTATCCGAATTCGGAGAAGAAACACCTTGCCGACCTTCTCACCGCCATTCATGCTCTGAAGGCCTAGGGCATGAAGGGGTCAGGGATCATTGGTGCCTACCATGCGAGGAGGGTGGCACCACTAATGGCGCGCGCGCTTCCCTTGTACCGGATGGTTCCTAGAGAGTCGTTTGAAGGAACGGTGCTCGTCGATGAGGCGCTTGCTCCTTCTGAAGTGGTGCAGCGTATCAGGGAGGTGATGGAGCCTATGAAGGACACCTCTGGCTCCACCCTCGAACCTATGTATCCGATGCTAGGGCATCCCCCAATGCGACCGGAACCCAGGTTCTTTGAATTTCTAAGCTTTCCTTCCCTGCGTCCTCCTTTTTGATTGAATTTCTTATCCTTTAATACTAACCTTGGGATGGCAGGACCAGCCGAGGAGGCTATACTTCAAGGACTACCTGATCCCACTACCGAAGGATCGGGTCATGGCGGCGGCGAATTGCGTCGCGGCCGAGTGGGAAAAGAGGGCAAGGGAGCAAAAGAAAGCTAAGGAGCAGCGGAAGCAGGAGGCACGGGATCGAGGAGAGGAAGTAAGCAGTGATGACGACGATGATGACGATGATGATGATGTTGATGAGGTTGCTGTCAGTGTGGATTGGGGCATCCTAGAGGATGAGGGCATGCTGACCAATGCCCCTCCGTCTGTGTAGGAACCCCCCTTGTTCCACGTGGAGGGAAGCGAGTCCGCAAGGTTGGCGGAGGTTGGAGCCGAAGAGTCCACCGCTTCACATGGGGTACCGGTAGAGGATCAGTGGGTGGTTGGATCCGAGGAGGCCCCTGAGGTGCTGATGGAGGAGGGGGGTTCTGTTGCTATGCCTCACGAGAGGACGGTGGTAAGTGGGTCTGCCACCCAGCCTGAGGTGTGGACTGAGAGGGGTGGCTCCACTGTCGCGCCCTCGGAGATGAGCTCCCCTACCTAGGAGCAGGGGGTAGGTTCGAAGTGGTCCCATCCCAATGAGTTGGGGTAGGGGTCTGGGGGTTCATCCCCAAAGCGCTCCCGCCGGCCGAAGGCATCGGGGTAAGCCACTGACTCCCCTGTCTCTCTTTTATTTTGTTTCTTTTCATTTTGACTTTATGCCTTTTTCTCTTGTGTAGACTTTTGTGGATGGGCCGCCCTCTAGGGATGGCGCCCAAGAAGAGCCTTGCCCATCAGGCGGGATGGGGGTGTTGCTCGACGCTGCTCCTATTTTGAGCAGGAGTGGCGACGAGGCTATGGCCACGTTGGTCGACTCGATGGCGGCCGTGGTGGTACCCACACCCTTGGTGGCCACCGAGCAGGCAGGATCTTCCGCAGTGGGTGCAACACCACTGGCCGAGGGTCACATATCGCCGGTGGAGGTGGTCGTGACCACGCCAAGCCAGGATCAGCCGGGCGCAGCCACGGTGGTGCTCGTGGGCGTAGTGCAGTCCGCACCACCAGGGGCCTAGGTGGATCTGCCCATGGCGCTCGAAGCGGCCCAGATAGAGGAGGATCCGGTCGGAGGGTCCTCGGGCATCGTGGTAGTGGTGCGGAGAACTAGGAGGGAGTTGCCTCCGGCCCCTTTGTCGGGATGCAGCTGCTCCCCTACGTGGGGTGAGCCGTCGCTTCACTGGATGGCCGCTCAGGACCCAACGTTGACTCTTTTCATGCTCGACGACCATGCCTAGAGCATGGAGCAGGAGAGTCTCAACTTCGGGCATTCGACTATGATGAATGCCTTGAACCAGGCCAGAGGGGCCCTGTGTGAAATTGTCGTTCCTACTAGCCAGGTATCTACTCATTCTTCCTCGTTTTCCTCCTTCTTCAAGTACTTTTGTGTTTTCGTATTTTTGATACCGGTCTTCTTTTTAGGTCATTGTTGCTCGCAGTCAGAGCAAATCCCAGTTCCTCCATGAATAGAAGGTGGAATGGGATCGCCTTGCTAAGGAGGCCCGGCTATGAGGAGATGTGGGTGCGCAGCTTGCTGCCGCCCAGCAGCGGGAGGCCTAGGCGCGTCAGGACATGGAGGAGGCCCACGGGATGTTTGAGGACTTGTTGGTGAGGACAAAGCTAGATGAGGAGGAGATCGCCAGGCTCCGAAAGGAGCGAGACGAGCTGCTGTAGAAGAATGCCGCGGCTAGTGAGAAAGCCAGCGAGCTCCTAGTGGAGCTATAGACAGAGTGGGACCTCAAGCTAAAGGCTAAGGAGAGGTTTGTGATGTTGCAGGAGAAGGTGAACCAGGATGCCACGGTGATCGATCGGACGACTCGGGAACACGACGAAGCGTGTTGGGAGGCCAAAGCACGCCAGGCGAATCTTGGAGTCGAGGTGACCCAATGGCTGGATGTCGAGGAAGTTTCTGCTAGTTTGCGCACCGATCTTGCCGAGGTGCAGGGGCTTCTTCAAGCTAAAAGTGATGAGTATGATTGCCTGTCCCTCGCTGTTCTGGCAGTCTGCGACAACCTACAGGTGGCACAAGAGGAGGGGACTAGCTCGCTTGCGACCCATGCCACTAGTATCACGGCCTAGGTGGGCTAGCTTGAGGAGAGTGCTTTTCACGCTGGGATCACCTAGGCCTTCACCGTCGCCCATGCTCATTACGAGAAGGAGATCAACCTAGAGGTGATGAGCGAAGGTTTCCCGCCTACTTATGAGGATGATGAGCTGGACGCGATTGAGAAGGTGGTGGCTCCTCTTGCGAAGAACCTGGCAGATAATTTGAAAGAAATGGTCCTCCCTTCGTGGAAGTAGTTAGTCAAATAAATTTGAACAACACTTATATGTAATATGTGAACAAGTTTCGGTACTTTCGTGTCTAGAAGCAGTTTCATGATTTTGCTTCTTAATTTCATTTTGTTTGATTTCACCTTCTTCCCTTTTTGCAATCAAAAAGAGTGTTTATTCGATCCGATCCTTCTTTTTGTCTAAGGCCGCAAGGCTGGTGGTGCTTTCAGGGGAAAAGATTTGGGTTGTGGTACTTGAGCAAAACATACCGTAGCCGTCTGGTCGTTTGGTTTTTTGCGGTCTTACCAATATGTTCCCCTGAATCTTGCCGCTGGTCTTGATGCGAGGAGGGAGTCTGATGTCATGATTGTTTCGAAAAAAGGAAAGGAGGCAGCCGTACCTTTACCAGCCCCTGAGTGATATCCGATCCCTTGCGTTCACTGGGGTCGGGTGTTTTTGGAGACCGGAGCGTTCAGATGGAATCCCATTCCGTGGTTTTTGTGACAGGGTCGGCAAAGTCCTCGGATGGTGTTCCACTATTCCCTATCCTGCCTTGCAATAGAATTCCCCAAATGGGGACTTTATGGGCCTGGCAAGGGGGGGCCTTCAAGCCGTTGTCCCTGTATCGAGCGGCTCGAGCCCCCGGGCCTTGTCAGGGTCTGATTGGGGTCGGCCATAATTCACGTGTTACCCCGTCCTCGACTTTCGTAATCGGAGGGGCCGAGTAGACAACACTTGCCTCGGTGGCTCGAGTGTTGTGCTCAATGAGCTCACTAATGGGTATGTTCGTGTGGAATCTGGGTCCATCATTTTCTAATGGGGTCAGAAGAGCCCTCTAGTGGCATTCCACAACTTCTTAACCCGCCTCTCGGTAGATGCCCGAGCCGTTCGATAGGCTCAGGTGGCTCGATGGCCTCTCCTCGATGGAGATTCTATGGGTTTGGCTCGGGGTTAGAATCAAACGAGAAAAGGTTGAGACATCCCTATCCGCTTCTGAGTAGGGTCGGGCAGGGCCACTGGGGCTCGTCTCAGTTATTTCTCCCTGGCTCTATTCAGCATGAGGCAGCCTCGAACCCTTCATAGGCTAGCCTTCAAACCTCGGCCTATTGCCACCCATATCAAATGAGGCGACTATCGTTTCATGACACGACATGAAGCGTTGGGATGCAATATTTTGCATATGCAATGTTTGAATGTAAAATTTAATCAAAATAAAGGCAGGGTTGGTAACGTTACCTTGGTAGCACGAATGATGGAAAGCTCCTACCAGATGTGTTCGAGCTAGGTTTCGGGTCCGGTGTTTCTGACGAGGCCGGTCGTAAACCGCATAAGTATTGCTATTTTTGTTTTTGCGATTGATTCTTAAGCGATCTGCCAGCTTCCCCCCTAAAGGGGGACTCTGCAGGTGGACCCTCCAAAGTACTTTTGGGAAGGTGGGAGCTAAGGCCAGTAGTGTGAGGAACTGTGAACATGATTATGCTGGTGAACCAAAAAGACTCCGTAGCCGACGGAGCATAGGGTCCAGTGGTTTGTCTAGTTGTACTCATCGTTGTATTCCCACACGCCGTGCTTTTGGTTTCCCAAACATAAGGAGGGATCGGGCTAAGAGGGTGTTTAAACAAACATGCGCCCTTGGCAGCCCCCGAGCGATGTCCGTGTCCCTGCCGTTGCTGGGGTCGGAAGCTCGGCAAAGAAATCAACACACAAAGTAAATAAACAGGGATGCTTATCTTACAGTCGGTTGGTCGTTCGTTGTTTTGCCTAGGCTGACCGATCGACCTAGGGGGCCTGTTGGGCTCTCCCTTGAAGGAGGTTCCATTATTGGTCATCCCTGGTCCAGGCGGTGTCCCGTCGACTCAGAGCGCGTCCCGTCGTTTCCGATGCATCACCTCAGATTTCTGTCAGCATTGATTTCGCATTTGTATTGAATAGGGGAAGGACGAGGGTTTTTCGTCCGAACCTTTCGCCTTTCCTTAGCTGCTAGGCCCCCTCTTTAAAGGGAAGAGTTCTCGCCGCACCTCCTTGCCAGCCTTCGAGCCGCCACCTCTTCTCCTTCCTTTCCACCAAATGTATCGGTTCCTAAGTAAGAGAGGGTAATGCCAGGGAGAGATAAACTCATAGGTCTGCCCATGATTTTGGAGCACGATGTTGAGCTGGAGGTTATACAACATAGATGAGATGGCGTAGTTCGCCTATGCTGAGGAGGGGCTACCAGAGGAGAAGAGGCGCTGAAAGGCGATGAGCGTTGTTGATTTTGCCGCCGCTGGTCACGGCCTTCCTTCAGCGAGAGGCACTTTCTGCCCCAACACCGTTGTCGGGGTTGGGGCTGATGATGATGGTGTAGTCCCTAAAGGTCCCGGTGGAGGGGCGCCGTATTCGCTGGCGCGGTGCTCGACGTTGTAGATGATGGTGCCTTCGAAGATCCCACGACGTGGTGGGATGTTACCGATGGAGGGCATGGTGCGGCGGCCGCAGTAGACGAACTGGCCCATGTACATGCCCGGTCGTTGCCGATGGAGAGCTTGGTGTGGTGGCTGTAGTAGATGAACTGGCCTGTGTACATGCCCGGTCGTTGCCGATGGAGAGCTTGGCACGGCGGCCGCAATAGACGAATTGGCCCGTATACATGCCCGGTCGTTGCCGATGGAGAGCTTGGCACGGCGGCTGTAGTAGACGAACTGGCCCGTGTACATGCCCAGTTGTTGCCGATGGAGAGCTTGGTGCGGCAGCCGTAGCAGTACTCGTAGTAAAGCTTGGTAGAGAATGTAATTGAATAAGTTTCGGGGAGCCCTCGAGTGAACAGTCCTTTAGATTTTTAGGAGTACACTAGTCTTTTGCGTGATGAAATCATTTTGTAAGTGGTTAATTTGTGCAAAAATGAACATATTTTCATCTTCTATTGGGACAAACAACTTTTCAGTTATCTTTTCTTGTAGAAGAGGTTTCGGTGCCTTCCCATGGCCCAAGTCGTAAAAAACTTAGGAATGCGGGTGAATTAATTCTGATCACGCTGGTGAGCAAAGAGGTTGTAGCCAATGGGGCGTGTTTCTCCCATAGTCCTACCAGTTGTACTCGGAATTTCTTCTTGAAATCTTAGTCCTTAGAACTTATTTACGAGAAGATCAGAAAACTTAGATAAAAGTTTTCAAAGATAATGGAGGAAGTGTTTGCAAGATAAACGTACTTGTACTTATATTCAGCCCCTGAGTGAGGTCCAGCTCCTCCCAATTTGCAGGGGTTGGATGTCACTAAAGATTGGGGTTTTGTAAAGACAAATACTGATAAGAAGAAACATGCGTTCATTTAAGGGTAAAAACGACGTAGCTGCTCAATGTTCCAGGCGTTGGTGAAGACCTTGCCGTTGATGGTTTTCAATTTGTAGGCGCCCGGGCAAAGTACTTCTGTGATGACGTAGGGCCCCTCCCAGGGTGGGGAGAGTTTGTGGCTGTCCTTGTTGCTCTGCACAAGGCGGAGGACGAGGTCTCCGACGTTGAAGGCTCGACCCCGCACCCATTGGCTGTGGTACCATCGCAACGCCTGCTGGTACTTAGCTAAACGGAGGAGGGTGATGACGCGGGCTTCATCTAGTTGGTAATGAGGACATTCCTAGCATTCACTCATCTTCAAATGAAACTCCACTTGATATAGCTGGTCCAATTACAAGAAGTAGAGCTAAACAATTGGAGAAGGAAATTCATTCTCAGGTGAACGCTAACCTTATGTTTAATAATCAGTTTATGTTGAATGAGCCTATGCTTTTGAGTTCTTGTTCCAATGTCCTTAGGAATGATGGAGTGTATGAACCAGCATGGGATGAAGATGGATTCAAGCCTCTAGACATTTGAACCAAGAAGCCTATGGTGTGCAAGAATAAAATGGTGGTTCAACACCTTTGCATGGAAATGCAACCAGAAGCTAGATGACTGATACATGGTACGAATTTTAAGCATCACCATGGACAGAATACAAGGAGTTAGACGGTGTTCTATATGTGGATGGAAGCATCTTCAAGTCTACTTTCCAGCCCATCAAATGGCTCATTATTTGGACTTCTCAATAAAGAGTTATGCTCATTTTAGTAACTGCTATCAGAAGCTGAAAGATGCGCGAACCAGCCATGAAATCCACTGGTGCATGTGCATGCTGCCATTTACTCCAAGCTGAACGTCCCTATCTCTATATAGATCTTGTACTAGACAATGAAAGGTTGGATCTTGATTGGCTGAATTCAGAATACACAAACTCGTGGAGTTTTGTTTATGCGTGAGTCTTGAGAGGCTTGCAACACTTGTTCTTTCAATTCCTGAGGGAGTTGAGAACGCCGAACTGCGGTTCACCCAGTTCATGCCTTCACGTCTATAGGGCGTGATTGCGTGGGCTGTTTCATCGGTACGTGGAAGGGTGATTGTCTCAGTAGTTCATCGCGTGGACAGCCTCGCGGTGTACTGCCTCTTCACTAGGTCATGCAGCGACAAGTTATCAAGTTCGCGGATCCTACAAGAAGATCGGGCCACACAACTTGCTACATGCGTTGCATAGGCATGTGCACATCATCTGGTACTAGAGCCTCCGTTTACTCATTAGGATTGTTCTTGTTTTTGGTAGGATAGAGTTTATATACCTACTGTCCACTAATAGCCAAAAAAGAAACAACCCAAATTCATACGTGCTACTGATTTTGTAGTTTGCTTTATCGAGTTTTAATCCTTTAAGATTTATCTAGTTGCTGAATTTTTCTTTTCCACATCATTCCAGTTGTTATCATTGTTCTAATCATCAAATCGCTTGCTGCATGTACCCACCCATCCCACCCTTGTTCTGATCGTCATTGCTTGCTGCATATATATAAATAAAAAAACCCACCCGTTCCACCCTTGTTTTCTACCCGCCACAAATTCCCCACCCGAGTTTCTTGTTTTTGTGCTGCGCCGTCCATCTTAGTTAATCCTTATGTGCCCCTTTAGTTGAAAGTTGTGCTGCGTTTGTCACAAAGGTTAAAAGAAAAGATGTATATGGGTCAAAAGAAGGACTGAAAACAACGAGTTCTTGTTCAAAAAAAGGGAAAGAAAAGAAATAAAACAGAATTGTGTTTAGCACACCACAAAGGGGTTTGGGCAGCAACAAGTTTCGGTTGGTGCAATTGGTGTTCATCTATCCACTTCCTACATCTTGTTCCTTTCTTTGAGCATCTTTTCCTTTATATTCAGCAACTTAGACTTGAGTTCTTGGATTATTATTCGGTTTTGCATTACTATATTTCAGCGCATTCCATTTACATATTACCCCACCAAGCTCCACTTAAAAGCACCATGAGTTGTTGCACCATAGTCTCTTCACTCTTCCACTATAGATTGCAGCCCCGGTTCTTGCCCTTTCTAGGAAGAGAAAGAACTTGTTCAGCAAGTGGTGAGGGAGTGTTTCCACATATATTCCACATATATATTGTCCTTTTCCCCCCTCTACTAATATGGCAGGATGTGGAGATGGTGCCGCTGTTTCGGTGGAGGAATTCTAGGAGCTGCGTACACAAATGAATGATTTGATGCAACAACTACAAACTCTCCAATTGAACATGCCTCATAGAGAACCACCACCAAATGAGGATGATGACAATGAGGATAACGAGGCACCACGTCGTGCCGCTGGTCATGGACATGGACGTGGTGGGTTTGGTCATGGTTTTGGTCGTGCTCGGCGCGTTCTAGTTGGAGGTAGAGATTATGATGGTGATGATGATAGGTTGTCCGACATGGATGATCATCGGCATGGTGTCCATCATGGTTATCGTGACCGCCATTGTCATCATGATGATGATGGTTAAAGCAAAGTGAAAGTGTCTATTCCAAAATTTAACAGAAAGGAAAGTGCTGATGATTATTTTGAGTGGGAGACCAAGGTTGATCAGATCTTTGATTTCTATACTTACCCTCCTGTCAAGAAAGAAAAGCTTAATACAATTGAGTTCACAGGTTATGCAATCACTTGGTGGAATCAAGTGTGTGCTGATTTCCGCCATGTTGGACATGATCGTATTACTTGGGATGACATGAAACGAGAAATGAGGCAGAGATTTGTTCCTACCCATTATTCTTGTGAGCTACATTTGAGGCTGAAACGTCTTGTCCAAGGTCATCGTAGTGTGGATGAATATTTTTAGGAAATGGAAATGTGTCTACTTCGTACCGGTATCACTGAAGATGAGGAATCAACGATGGCTCGATTTCTGGTTGGTCTTAATAAACCAATCGCAACAAGGTGGACATGACTAATTACAACACTATGGATGAATTGCTACATTTTGCAAAAAGGGCAGAACAGCAACTTGCTGAATCTTATAAGAACCGTGCTTCATTTTTAGCTCCTCATAGTTCTACTCCATGGCGCCATTCACAGTAGCACGGGTCAGAGGTGCACACACCTTCATCTCGTGCAACTTCTCGTTCGATTTCAACGTCTGCCAAACATTTTGATTCAAGAGGCAAAGCTATAAATTCCAATCAGTCTAGCTCCTCTGTTACAGCAGCCCAACGGAAGACAAGCAAGATTGAGTGTTTTAAGTGTGGTGGTCATGGACATAAGCAAGCTGAATGTCCCAATCGGCGTACCATTATTGCACTTGCTGATGATTCTTATGATTCTCAAAGTGAAGAGGATGAAGAGTTTAACAATGTATTTGTAGATCTAAATCTTGATACTTGTGAGTATTCAGCTGAGGATGGTACATTTGAGCTAGGTCTAAATTGTTTAGCCATTCAGCCTATTCCAACTTTTGCTCACAATAACATGCTACAAGATATTATTTCTCCATCTTCTGACGAGATTACTAGTGCTGATTTTGATGAGTTGCTTGCTGATTTTCCTGATTTGGAGCCTTCTACAATGAATACACCATCTCCTTCTTTGGTGGTTAGGAGAGTTCTTTCCACTCAGTTTGTTGCTGCTGAACAAGGACAACGCCATAATTTGTTTCAGTCCCGATGCAAAGTGAAAGGACAAGTGTGCCGTTTCATCATAGATGGTGGGAGCTGCAATAATATTGTTAGTGCTTTGCTTGTTGAGAAGCTTGGTTTGCAGCCACGTCGCCATCCACATCCATACCATATGCAATGGTTGAATAATTCCAGGACAGTTAAGGTTTCAGCCATGATTCATTTGTCATTTTCCATTGGTGATTATCATGGAGAGGTTGATTGTGATATTGTCCCCATGCAAGCATGCCATTTGCTGCTTGGTCGGCCCTGGCAATTTGATGTGGATTCGGTGCATTTTGGACGGTCTAACAAATACACTTTCATTGCCAATGACAAGAAGGTGGTTCTTGTTCCATTATCTCTAGAGGAGATACATGTTTCAGATGTGGCTCGCAAGAAAAGAGAGGAATCTGAAAAAAGAAAACTGAGTGAGACCCACAACACTAGTAAGGAAGATAGTTCTAAAGCATCCAGCCACATAAAGCCTCATTCCACTTTAAAACAGCCACACCAAACTGAGTGCTTATTTGTGAGCAGGAGTGATTTGAGAGATGTGACAAGCACTATAGCCCCATTCTTTGTACTGTTGTACAAGGAGGTTTTACTTTCCACTAACGACTTACCTTTTCGCTGCCTAGTGTTGTTCTTGATTTGTTATAGGACTTTGAGGATGTTTTTCCTGATGAGCTACCAGCTGGACTTCCCCCACTTCGCGGCATTGAGCATCAAATTGACTTGGTGCCTGGTGCTTCTCTTCCCAACCGTCCAGCATACCGCACAAACCTTGAAGAAACAAAGGAAATTCAGCAATAGGTAAAAGAGCTTTTGGACAAAGGATATGTTCGTGAATCCTTATCACCATGTGTTGTTCCTATTTTGTTAGTTCCAAAGAAAGATGGTTCTTGGCGTATGTGTGTTGATTGTCGTGCTATCAATGCTATAACTGTTCGATATCGTCACCCTATTCCAAGGCTTGATGACATGTTAGATGAGCTGAGTGGTTCAACTATTTTCACCAAGATTGATTTATGTAGTGGTTATCATCAAATTCGAATGAAAATAGGTGATGAATGGAAAACAGCATTTAAAACTAAATTTGGTCTCTATGAATGGCTTGTGATGCCCTTTGGTTTGACAAATGCTCCTTCAACTTTTATGCGTTTGATGAATCATGTGTTAAGAGCTTTCATTGGCAAATTTGTTGTTGTTTATTTTGATGATATCCTGATCTATAGTAGATCATTTGATGAACACCTTGATCATATCCGTCAAGTTCTTGCTGTTTTGAGAGCTGACAAATTGTATGGAAACATTGCTAAATGCACATTTTGCACAGACCGTGTTGTTTTTCTTGGATTTGTTGTTTCTGCAGATGGAATTCAAGTTGATGAAGAAAAGATTAAAGCAATAAAGGATTGGCCTACACCTACAAATGTGAGTCAAGTTCGAAGTTTTCATGGTCTTGCAGGTTTTTACAGGTGTTTTATTATAGATTTCAGCACCATCGCTGCACCCCTCAATAATTTGACAAAGAAGGATGTTCCATTCAAGTGGGGTGATGAACAAGACCAAGCCTTCAATGAGCTAAAAACAAAGCTTTGTGAAGCACCGCTGCTACAACTTCCTGATTTTGGTAAGACATTTGAGATCGAATGTGATGCAAGTGGTATTGGCATAGGAGGTGTACTACTTCAAGAAGGTAAACCTGTTGCCTACTTTTCTAAAAAGTTGAATGGTCCACATCTAAATTATTCTGTCTATGATAAAGAGCTTTATGCCTTAGTTTGAGTTTTGGAAGTTTGGCAACATTATTTGTTACCTAAAGAATTTGTCATCCATTCTGATCATGAAGCTTTGAAATATCTAAAAAGTCAAGGCAAACTGAACCGTAGACATGCTAAATGGATTGAGTTCATTGAAACATTTCCCTATGTTGTAAAACATAAGCATGGAAAAGATAATATTGTTGCCGATGCCTTATCATGGAGATGTGGTTTGGTTACACAATTAGATACAAAAGTGCTTGGTTTGGAATCCATTAAAACACTCTATGCAGCTAATTCTGATTTTAAAGAACCTTTCTCTCATTGCATTGCTGGAAAAGGCTAGGACAAGTATTATGTGCATGATGGTTTTTTATTTTGGACTAACAAACTATGCATTCTAGTCTGCTCGATTCGTCAAGCTCTTTTGCAGGAAGCACATGCTGGTGGCTTAGCTGGTCATTTTGGCGTCAAAAAGACATTGGACATGCTCTCCGATCATTTCTTTTGGCCACATATGCGACGTGATGTCCAGGTCCCGCCTTAATCCCCATGGTCTTTATACTCCATTACCAGTTCCGAATGTACCTTGGGAAGATATATCCATGGATTTTATTTTGGGGTTACCTCGATCTCAGAGGGGGAGGGATTCTATCTTTGTTGTTGTTGACCGATTCTTTCAAATGGCACATTTTATTCCATGTCATAAGAACGACGATGCTTCACACGTTGCTGATTTGTTTTTCAGGGAGATCGTTCGTTTACATGGAGTACCAAGGACTATTGTTTCAGACTAGGATACAAAATTTCTAAGCTATTTTTGGAAGACATTATGGGCTAAACTTGGTACAAAGTTGTTATTTTCCACCACTTGTCATCCGCAAACCGATGGGCAAACTGAAGTTGTCAACCGTACCTTGTCCACCATGTTGCGTGCTGTGTTGAAAAAGAATTTGAAGCAGTGGGAAGACTGCCTTCCACATGTTGAATTTTCTTATAACAGGCCAGTCCATTCCACAACAAACTTTTGTCCATTTGAAATTGTTTATGGGTTTAAACCGCATACTCCCATGGATCTTTTGCCTTTACCATTATAGGAACAAGTTAACTTGGATGTAGCAAAGAGATCGGATTTTCTCAAGAAGCTACATGATGAGACAAGAAGGAATATCAAGAAGAAATCAGCACAATATGCAAAGCAAGCGAACAAAGGTAAAAAGGTTACATTCCAGCCCAGAGACCTCGTCTGGTTGCATCTACACAAGGATCAATTTCCCCAACAGCGCAAGACTAAGTTGTCTCCTAGGGGTGATGGTCCATTCAAGGTTTTACACAAGATAAATGATAATGCTTACAAAATTGAGCTGCCACCTGAATATTCCAATGTGAGTACAACATTCAATGTCAAAGACTTGCTTCCATTTGTTGGTGAGCCTGAGTCGAGGATGACTCCTTCTCAAGAGGGGGAGGCTAATGAGGACATTCCTAGCATTCACTCATCTTCAAATGAAACTCCACTTGATATAGCTGGTCCAATTACAAGAAGTAGAGCTAAACAATTGGAGAAGGAAATTCATTCTCAGGTGAACGCTAACCTTATGTTTAATAATCAGTTTATGTTGAATGAGCCTATGCTTTTGAGTTCTTGTTCCAATGTCCTTAGGAATGATGGAGTGTATGAACCAGCATGGGATGAAGATGGATTCAAGCCTCTAGACATTTGAACCAAGAAGCCTATGGTGTGCAAGAATAAAATGGTGGTTCAACACCTTTGCATGGAAATGCAACCAGAAGCTAGATGACTGATACATGGTATGAATTTTAAGCATCACCATGGACAGAATACAAGGAGTTAGATGGTGTTCTATATGTGGATGGAAGCATCTTCAAGTCTACTTTCCAGCCCATCAAATGGCTCATTATTTGGACTTCTCAATAAAGAGTTATGCTCATTTTAGTAACTGCTATCAGAAGTTGAAAGACGCGCGAACCAGCCATGAAATCCACTGGTGCATGCGCATGCTGCCATTTACTCCAAGCTGAACGTCCCTATCTCTATATAGATCTTGTACTAGACAATGAAAGGTTGGATCTTGATTGGCTGAGTTCAGAATACACAAACTCGTGGAGTTTTGTTTATGCGTGAGTCTTGAGAGGCTTGCAACACTTGTTCTTTCGATTCCTGAGGGAGTTGTAGAACGCCGAACTGTGGTTCACCCAGTTTGTGCCTTCATGTCTATAGGGCATGATTGTGTGGGCTATTTCGTCGGTACGTGGAAGGGTGATTTTCTTGGTAGTTCCTCGTGTGGACAGCCTCACGGTGCACTACCTCTTCACCAGGTCATGCAGCGACAAGTTATCAAGTTCATGGATCCTATGAGAAGATTGGGCCACACAACTTGCTACACACGTTGCATAGGCATGTGCGCATCAGCTGGTCCATGGCGTCTTGGTGGGATGCCTTAGCCCCCTGTTCGTCATATGCCCTGGTCCTTGGTGCTCCATAGTCAAGGTCCGTTGGGAGAACGGCCTCAGAGCCATAGACCATGAAGAAGGGTGTGTAGCCAGTGGCCCGGCTAGGAGTTGTCCTTAGGCTCTAGAGCACGGCCAGAAGCTCAGTGAGCTAGTGCGCACCAAACTTGTTCAATCAGTTGAAAATTCTGGGTTTAAGGCCTTGTAGGAGCATGCCATTTACACGCTCGACCTGCTCGTTAGTCTGGGGGTGCGTGATGGTGGCCCAATCGATCTAGATGTGTTGTTGATCGCAGAATCAAATGATTTCCTGCCGGTGAACTGTGTGCCATTATCTGTGATGATGGAGTTTGGTACTCCGAAGCGATGAATGATATCGAGGAAAAATAGTACAGCTTGCTCGAACTTGATCGTGGAGATTGGTTGAGCTTCAATCCATTTTGTAAACTTATCTATGGTGACAAGTAGGTGGGTGAAGCCCCCGGGCGCTTTTTTGTGTGGCCCAACTAGGTCGAGCCCCCAAACCGTGAAGGGCCACATGATGGGGATCATCTGGAGCGCCTAGGCTGGAAGGTGAATCTACCGAGCATAGTACTAACACCCTTCACAGGTGCGTACAATTTGCTCGGTGTCGGCTACTGTGGTGGGCCAATAGAAACCTTGTTAGAACGCGTTCCCAACCAAGGTCCTTGGTGCGGTATGGTGACTGCAGACTCCACCATGGATATCGCTTAGCAGAAGTTTTCCCTATTCGCTAGGGATACAAAGCTGTAGGATCCCCGTATGGCTCCGTTTGTAGAGTTCGCCTTCTATAAGAACAAAGGACTTGGCGTGACATGCAAGCTGTTGGGCTTCTGTCTTGTCTGTTGGTAGTGTGTCATGGAGGAGGTAGTCGAGGTAAAGCGTTCTCCAGTCATCGAGGTGTCGGATTCTACTATTGGGCCCTCTTCAAGCTCCATGACCTTGGGTCAGGAAGAGCAGTTGGCGGATCGGCCCCTGGGGTCAGACTAGATGGGCCATCATCGGCCTGTTCCAACCCCATGTAGCGTACCAAAGGTTTATGTTGATCGCTGGCGAAGACACCTGCCGGGACTGGCTCTCGGCCAGATGCCGCTTTCACGAGCATGTCGGCTGCTTCATTGAGACGTCTTGGGATGTGGTTGAGTTCAAGGCCATCGAATCTATCCTCCAGCCGTCAGACTTCTTGGCAGTATGCCTCCATCTTGGTGTTGTGGCAGCATGACTCCTTCAAGACTTGGTTGACGACCAGCTAGGAGTCGCCCTGACATCGAGGCATCGGATGCCTAGCTCGATGGCGATTCATAGGCCGTTGATGAGCGCTTCGTATTATGCGATATTGTTTGATGAGGGAAAATGGAGCCGAACCATGTACCTCATGCAGACCCCGAGTGGAGATACGAAGACTAGTCCCGCGCTGGCACCCTTCTTCATCAGCGATCCATTGAAGTACATCATCTAGTACTCTTGATCGACGATTGCTGGTGGCATCTGGACCTTAGTCCACTCCGCGATGAAGTCAGCCAGCACCTAGGATTTGATCGCTGTTCGGGAGGTATAAGTAATGCCCTGATCCATCAGCTCGAGTGCCCATTTTGCGGTTCTTCCTATAGCATCCTGGCCACGAATGACCTCACTGAGGGGGAACGATGTCATGACTATCATAGGGTGTGACTCGAAGTAGTGGCGTAGCTTCCTCTTGGTGATGAGGACGGTGTAGAGGAGTTTCTAGATTTGGGAGTAGCAGGTTTTGGAGTCGGATAACACCTCACTGATGAAATATATAGGACGCTGCACTTTGAAGGCGTGCCCCTCTTCTTCCCGCTCTACCACTAAGGCGGCGCTAACCACTTGCATGGTGGCCGCTATGTACAGGAGGAGGGATTCTCTATTGCTTGGAGGGACTAGGACTGGGGGTTTAGTTAGAAATTGCTTAACCACGTTAAGCGCTTCCTGGGCCTCGACTGTCCACTCGAAGCGGTCGGACTTCTTCAGGAGTCAATAAAGGGGGAGTCCTCATTCGCCAAGGTGCAAAATGAATCGGCTGAGGGTGGTAAGGCACCCTATGATCCGTTGAACCCCCTTTATGTTTTGGATCGGGCCCATCTTTGTGATGGCTGATATTTTCTCTGGGTTGGCTTCGATGCTGTGCTCGGAGATAATAAAGCCGAGCAGCATGCCCCTTGGAACCCTGAAAACACATTTTTCAGGATTGAGTTTGATGCCATTTGCCCGGAGTTTCACAAAGGTTTGTTCAAGGTCGGCGACAAGGTGGTCAGCTCGCTTGGACTTGACTACGATGTCGTCGACATAGGCCTCAATGGTCCACCCGATGAGGTCCCCGAAGCAATTGAGCATATAGCGCTGGTAAGTTGCCCCAGTGTTCTTCAGACCGAATGACATTGAAATGTAGCAGAACGATCCGAAGGGGGTGATAAAAGACGTCGCGAGCTGGTCGGACTCCTTCATCATGATCTAGTGGTAGCCGGAGTATGCGTCAAGGAAGCAGAGGGTTTCGCACCCTGAGGTGGAATCAACTATTTGGTCTATTCATGGCAAAAGAAATGGATCCTTTGGACATGCCTTGTTGAGGCCTGTGTAATCGACACACATTCTCTATTTCCTGCTCTTTTTTCACACAAGAATAGGATTTGCTAACCACTCTGGGTGGTGTACTTCCCTGATGAACCTAGCAGCCAATAGTTTTGCTATCTCTTCACCGATGGCTTGGTGTTTTTTCTTGTCGAAGCGGCACAGGCGTTGCTTCACCGGCTTGGAGCCTAGGAGGATATTCAGGGTATGCTCGGCGACCTCCCTCGGGATGCCTAGCATATCCAAGGGTTTCCACGCAAAGATGTCTTTGTTATCACAGAGGAAGTCGACGAGTGCGCTTTCCTATTCAGAGGAGAGTGCAGTCCCGATGCAGACTTTTTTGCCCTTGGAGTTGCTAGGGTCCAAGAGGACCTCCTTGGGCCCTTCCGCCGATTCGAATGACCCAGATGACCTCTTCGCATCGGGCGCTTCTTCAATGACCTCCTCCCAGAGGGTGGCAAGCTCTTCGGAGGCGATGACTGCTGTGGCGTGGCCGTAGCATTCGACTTCGCACTCGTAAGCATGATGGAAGGAGGTGCCGATGGTGATGACCCCGCGGGGACCCGACATCTTCAGCTTAAGGTATGTATAGTTGGGGACAGCCATGAACTTCGCATAGCATGGACATCCAAGGATGGCATGGAAGGTTCCGAGGAACCCTACCACGTTGAAGGTAAGGGTCTCAGTCCTGTAATTGGATCGATTCCCTAAAGTGATAGGCAGATCGATCTGCCCCAGTGGTATGTCCTGTCTACTAGGTACGACGCCATGGAAGGGCGCTTGGATGGGGCGGAGGTTCATTCGGTCGACGCCCATCTCGTCGAGTGTCTTGGCATACATGATGTTGAGGCCACTGCCTCCGCCCATCAGTACTTTTGTGAGCCGCTTTGGGCCAACGATCGGGTCAACAACAAGAGGGTACCTTCCTGGGTGTGGGATGACATCCGGATGGTCGGTCCGGTCAAAGGTTATGGTGGACTCTGACCACCGGAGGAAGGCAGGCGTAGCTGGTCTGGCCGTATAGACCTCGTGGCGTGCGACCTTCTGGCGGTGCTTGGAGTCATAGGCCGCTGATCCTTTGAAGATCATGAGGGCACCATTCAACATTGGGAAGGCGTCATCCTTCTCCTTGGCATCGTCAGTGGGGGCAGGTTCCTTCCCCTACTCCTCCTTGTTGAGTCCCCTAGACAAGTATTTGCGCATGAGGCCGCAATCCTTGTATAGATGCTTGGCTAGGAAAGCATGGTTTGGGCATGGCCCCTCAAGCATTTTCTCAAAGTGGTTCGGAGCGCCCTCCGTAGGCTTCCAGCCACCCTTGCGGTCGGCTGTGGCCATGAGCGAGTTGTCACGTCGTTGCTTCTTATTCTTTCTTTTGGTAGGACGGTTGGAAGCGCCTTCGCCGGCGTCCTTGTCCCGCCTCGCCTTGTCATCGAAGCGGTCGAAGATGGCTCCAACCACCTCTTCTCCTGAGGCATGGCTGGTGGCGATGTCCAGGAGCTCCTTGGTGGTCCGCGGGCCCCTGCGCCCCAGCTTATGAACCAGAGACTCGCAGGTTGTCCTAGAGAGGAAGGCTCCTATCACGTCGGCGTCGGCGACGTTAGGGAGCTCGTTGCACTGCCGAGAGAAGCGCCGGATGTACCCGTGGAGGGTTTCATCGGCCTTCTGGTGGTAGTTCTTGAGGTCTCATGGGTTTCCAGGGCGTTTGTACGTGCCCTGGAAGTTCCCCACGAAGATCTCTGTCAAATCCGCCCAACTTTGAATGGCGTTGGACGGTAGGTGCTCCAACCATGCTCGTGCCAAATTGGCCAAGAATAGCGAGAGATTGTGAATAATGAAATCGTCATCACTCGCACCACCGGCCTAACATGCAAGCCAATAGTCTTCGAGCCAAAGCCCAGGGTTTGTTTCCCCAGAATATTTAGGGATGTTTGTAGGCGATTGATACCTTAGTGGGAACGCAGCGTTGAGGATGTGTTGGCCGAAGGCCTAAGGGCCTGGCTGGCCGGTGCTCAGGCTTTGGTCCTCACTGCTGTCGTAGCATCCACCACATCAGGGATGGTAGCCGTGGCATGCTGCCTCTCCTGCGTCGCCGTGGGCACGTTTGCGAGTGTCGATGGTGCTGCGTATGTCGCGGTCGCGGCCGAGGCGTTGATGCACCAGGACGGCGGAGGGCTGCTTGCCGCCTAGAGGTGTTTGGTGAACGGACGTGTTCTTGGTGGGGCACACTAAGGGCGTGCACTGGCAGGCATCGAGCTCGCATCATTGAGACAATGAGCTTTCCGCCTGCTGCGCGGCCGCACACTCGAGCAACATGCGAATTTCTCGACGGGCGCGGCGGTCCTCGAACGTCGTGGCCTCCGGAAGGCCATGCAGCAAGGTCGTCGCTGCTGCGATGTTTTGGCTTGCTCGAGCAAAGTGAGGAAGGCCCCTATGGTCGGTGAGGACCCTCTGGTGTATGGTGCGGGCCGTGGCGCGTGCGCGCCCACCGCCTTCGTGGCGTTCAATCTCGCGATTGATGTCCACATACTCCTGGACGAGCCCTTGTCCAATCTCATCGATCTCCAGCTTGCGGGCTCTCAGCTGCTCCATCCCCAAACAAGATGGTGTTGTTGCCTCCCCCCTAGATCCACCGTCAAGGTCGTTTGTCGGGGTAGCCTCTTCCTTGAAGACGTCCTCGACGTGCCCCTCGGGGGTCCATGCCACGAAGCACTCCTGGGAAGGGTGATGGCTCCCCCTATAGGAGTCCGAGCTAGAGAACGATCCTAGCTCCTTCATGAGGAGCCTATGGAGAGTCTCCATATAAGGTTCAATTGTCCCCATGAACTCACTGTCCATGGGCGGCTGAACCATGCATAGTGCTAAAAGGTGGCTAGCGGTCGCCGCGGTGTTGTGGAGACCGAACGGAAACGCTATCGGGGCGCTTCGTATGGGGCCTTCTAGAAACAGGGGTGATGTTGTGCAGGGCTTCCCTAGATAACTGGGGTCCAAGGGAGTCACTTGGCTGGCCCTCAAGCCTCAGACGGCTGAGGTTGATGGAAGGGAGAGACTGTGCGGCTGTGTGGGTTAGTGCCAGTTCTCCTCCTAGTGTGACGATGAAATCTAGGTCACCGAAACGCACGTGTGCACTCGAGACCCAGCTGATTGCGTGGGTGGCCATCTGAGGAATGATTTGGAATGCGCAAAGTCCCCTACCTGGCATGCCAACTATCGGTGTTTTGTACAAGCACCGGCAAGTAGATTTATAGTAATGTGCATTAGGCTCGGATGGTGCGCTAAAGGACACAAGATTTATACTGGTTCGGGCTGAATGTCCCTATGTCCAGTTTGTTGTTGCTCATGTTATTAGCACAAAAAATGGTTCATAGTAGGGGGTACAAACGATTGAGAGAGGGACTGGTCCCAAGTCTCTGATGGAAGGGTCGAAAGGAGGCCAAGAGCTTGGTAGCAGCTTGGCTGTGTGTGTTGTGTGTTGTCCCGTCCAAAGTCAGTCCCTCTGTTGGAGGAAGCGCATCCCCTTTTATAGATGAAGGGGACAGCTTTACAAGGGTGAGGGCTTAGGATGCGTGCTCTACCTAGCCTTGTGGCTCATGTCTACCTAGCCTAGTTTTCTATTCTGATGGGTGCGAAAGGATGATAAGCGCCTACAATACTGTCGATGCCTCTGTAGAATGTCAGGATGGTTACAGAATACTGCCCTGCGCAAGGTATGGGCCGTAGTATAGTGGTTTTGACTTATGAGCCTCGCCTAGCCTTGCTCCGCATGCCTTCTAGTTCCTATGAGTCTCTATCAAAGGGACGCGGGGTCAGGGTTCGGAGTAGCGTCGTGGGCAAGGTCTTCTGATTTGGTGGACCCGAGGGGTCAAGAAGCGGGCGCCGCTCCCTTGGGTCCGTAACATGGTGATGGTATATCCATCATTCGTGGAGATCGCAAGTCCTTTTCTAGAGCATAGTGGTTGTCATATATCTTCATCGGGTTCCATGTCCCAGAGCTGAAGGCGGTGCCTACAACTCTACAGGGCGAGGAGCATGCACCTGTAATACTTTTTAGGCTCTACGATGCCTGGAAGGGTCTAAAGCACACGTCCCATCGTTCCCTGGCAGTACCTTTCCTGCCGAGGCATAGGGTATGGTCCTTGAAGCTGTGGTTGACCTGAACGTCTTGTCTTGCCCTGTACCCATCATCATGAAGGAATGGGGAGAAGTTGTCAGGTAAGACGAAACCAGTCTTTAGACATCGAGCGGGGCGAGGTTCGTCCTTGGTCATTGGGCAAGGCAGAGACCAGTCCTTATCCCTTGGGTGAGACCAAGCCCGCCCCTCGAGGGTCGGGCGAGGCGGAGTCTATCCCTTAGCCCTCAGGCGAGGCGGAGCTATCCCAATGGCGTCGGGCGAGGCGGAGGTGTCCCAAAGGCGTTGGGCGAGACGGAGACTGGCCCTTATCCCTCGGGCGAGGCTGAGCTGTCCCAAAGGCGTCGGGCAAGATGGAGACTAGCCCTTAGCCCTCGGGTGAGGCGAAGCTATCCCAAAGGCATCGGGCGAGGCGAAGACTAGCCCTTAGCCCTCGGGCAAGGCGAGGCCGGCCCAAAGGCATCATGTGAGACGGAGACTAGCCCTTAGCCCTCGGGTGAGGCGGAGCTATCCCGAAGGCATCGGGCGAGGTGAAACCAAACTCCCATCATTCGGGCAAGGAACGTAGTGGCGCCCTTATCCGTCCAGAATTTTTTAACGTTCGATGGTTATTGGTTCCACCTTCTGGGGTACCCCGGTATTAGGTCCCTGACAAGTGGCGTCTTAAACCTTTGAGATATCTTGCTGATTGGAGGGTAGCATTTACTCTGACTTCTTCTGTACTATCGAGTTCTAATCTTCGGGTGTGTTCTGCTTCTCCTTCGTCATACTGTTCTATTCTTGGCGATGTCCAGATCAGGTCGGTGGGTAGTACGTCTTCTGATCCATAAACTAGGAAAAAAGGTGAGTATCCGATGACTCTGCTTATTTGAGTTCGTAGCCCCCATACTACTTTGGGTAATTCTTCGATCCACTTGGATCCATAGTCCACTAGTTCTTTATATAATCTTGGTTTTAATCCGGCCAATATGAGTCCATTAGCCCTTTCTACCTGTCCGTTGGCTTCTGGATGTGCGACCGATGCGTAATCTATGCCAAAGCCACAATCCTATGCCCAACTCTAGAATTCTGTAGCTATAAAGGGAGAACCCAAATCTGTGATGATTTGATTGGGCATGCCGAAGCGGTGCATAATGTCTTGAATGAACTCGACTGCTTTGGCTGCGCTGTATTTTGCGAGTGGTTTGTATTCAATCCACTTGGTGAACTTGTCGATTGCTACGAAGATGTACTCAAATCTCCCCTTTGCTATCTTGAGAGGTCCTACTTGATCCAACCCCCAGCAGGAGAAAGGCCAAGCGGGAGGGATGCAGATGAGATTGTGAGCTGGTACATGAGCTTGTCTTGCGAACATTTGATAACCTTTGCATTTTCTGATGAGTTCTTTTGCGTCTTTCAAAGCAGTTGGCCAGTAGAATCCAGTGCGGAATGCTTTGCCGACTAATGTTCTTGAAGCGGCATGATTCTGTGATAGAACCACCCAATTTATACAAGATCAAGTATGGTTGTCCCCGCTAACACGTTGACACATCCATACTTTCACTCATATAAACCTGGTAGTCCACCGAGTGTCCCGAAAGACCTCAGTAAATCAACATCACAACCAAGATTGCGTGATTAAGCAAATACACATCACATACATTGGGTTGCAGCGGAAATAATATTACAAAGGGGTTAACAAATAATAGTACAAGTTTGGGTTTCAAAACCGCTTAGTGAAAACAACATAGCTTTCAAATGATTACATTAATATAAGTTCCAAATATATTGCTAGCATAGTGATATCATTCGACAAAAGCATATAGATGAGAAGTAAGTATAGAATCACCGAGCCCACCGGTGGTTAGCCACCATCATCAACAGGTCGAGAACATCACCTGCAACAAGGTGGGATAAACCCTGAGTACTCGAATGTACTCAGCCAGACTTACCCATCTTAAACCAAAATAAAGCGACACCAAGGATTATGCAAGGCTTTCTTTAGTGGGCTAGCTGACTTGTTTGCGAAAAGCATAAGCTATCATGAAGAAACCATCTTAAGTACTTTGCATCATCTTTATTATGACCTATCCATCTAGGTAAGCACATGTACTATAGCAATCACTTGATTAACCAATAACATCCAGTTACCAATTTAGATTTAGCATATCCCATACCATCCAGATAACCATCATTGTTCCATAATAATTACTACGATGCAGTAACTCGAGTCAAGTGCTCACTATCCAGGAGCGATGGTGATTCGAATCGATTTCTAACCAGCTAGTGATTTATTCCTTACACAAACCTCACTCACCCGCTAAAGTGAGATATTGATCACCGAGTCAACTTTCCAGGAATCTCGAGTTTGCCAGGAACCACATGTACCCGAGGGCCGACCGACTGCACTTTGGTCTTATCATCTCGCCCCCGTGTCCTACCACACCTGCTCCGGCACAGTGCGCTGCGGGCAATCTACTCGGCCCGAAAAATCTCCTAGCTTCACGGTCGGAAGGTACTTTATCCGGCCAGCTAAATGTAAGGCATGCGTTCAATATGACTCGAGGCCCAACAACGAATGGTCCTTAATCAACACAGACGAAAACTAACAGCACCCCAGAACCCTGTCTGGTTGCCTCCAACTTTTCCGTCCGGTCTCCAATTATCCATCACACATGGTTAATTCCAGGATATCATTCTTTCCATAGCTAAATTCTTCCAGTAACCACCTATAAATGTAGGTGACCGGATATCACCGATCGCTACCGGTCTAAGCAAGGCTAAGCAGTTATTCGATCCTGACCTAACAGGGTAACAAGGTAGTAAGGTAGTCAAGGATAGTAATAAATGCATCAACGGTTTCAATCAACTCCTACAACTTAATGCAACAATATAGATAAACTCATATATATATAAAGAATTGCTTTTATAAAGTAGGAGACTTAGAATGCTCCGGGGCTTGCCTGGGATCCGACATAAGTCAGTTCAGTTAGCTTGCACCGTCCTGGTGACATCTCCGGTTCTAGCACTTGCTTAGTACTTCCATCAAACACCGTCTTCGGGTTTGGCTCCAACATCACGTCCTTCACGTGGTTCATCTAGCGTACCTAGATGAGATGCAATATGCAAGTGCATAAATATGAAGAATAGTACCATGAGACACATCACAAAATAGCAAGCAAGACAAGCATAGTTTACACTAACACACTTAAGTACTTTGCGATGCTTAACTTAAACATCACACAATCTATCATGCTAAGATGGCAAAGAAGACGACAACACCAATCATGATACAAGTTTCCCAAGATCTCAAGTGCTCTAACTCAGTCATCATTCAAGGCATACGTCACACTTAACAATATACAAGCAAGCACTATAATTGGAATCTGTCAATTTCTGGACATGCAAACAGCAGCTACAAGATTTAGCTATAACTGGAGTTACACAAATCCAAATGACTTGAAAGAAGACATTATGGAAAGCTTATGAAATTTTCTACAATTCATCTTTAATCATCTTAGCATGATTCTCAAGTTAACTAAGTCAAATATATCCATTTACAGAAACGGGTCCACAATTGACAGAAAACAGCCATTTCTGAAACCCAACTTTAAACAGCTATAACTCTTAAACTACTTGGCCAAATGACACCAAATTTTAATAGAAGCTAGATACATGAATTATCTACAACTTTTGTATAAACAAGTTTCACAACAAAGCACATTATCATGAAGAACTTTGCTAAGTTCCCAGATCTGTCCATAAACCACATCGGCAAGAAAATAATTATTAACTTATGTTGCAAATACATAATTGGGCAAAACCAACTTTACCAACATTTCACACATGACTAAAGAACACCAGAAAACCTAGTGTCCATGACCAAATAAATTCTTTTAATGCATTTCTTAATTTATTTTAGATAACAAGGTGACTTAATGAACATATACCAAAAGTGCACAATAACTTCTATAAAAATTATAGTGGCTCACATATCCTCTCAATAGTCTACTGTACAAATTTCACTCCATTTGAATATGTATAGCAACCTCTATGAAAAAGACAAGTTGCTAAAGCAAGAAATCATGTGAGAGCAAGATAAACCAATAACTCACTCATGCTTCATTCAATACTCATGAAATTTTTACCACACATCAACTATCACATGAGTAGCATGCCACAAAAATTTCACTTCATTTGGAGCCCTAGATCTACAGTTATGAAAAATAACAAATTCAACTAGCATTACAACCTTACTGCACAAATTTATTTTTACCACAAAATATTTAACTAAAACATGCTATATTATAGATCCACTGCATAGACAATTTCACAAGGATTCCAAAAAGTCCTCATTTACTATTTTACGAATTTTCTACGATTTACTATGAATTTCCAAAGTTCCTGCAAAATAATTACAAACCAGTCCTTATGGCACTATTCACATGAGTCTATGACATTGCAGCTAGGCCCTTGACTTTCGTCGAATTGTCGCGTGAGGTCCCTGACGCGAATTTGGAGCAGAGGATCGTCGGGGAATCGCTGCTCCGGCTGGAGGAGGCTATGCCGTCGGCGGCTGAGGGGCGGGGGAGCACCAGCGGGTCCACGCACACCCTAAGGCTGCCGCAGATGTCCTGGAGACGGGCCATGGTGCCCTGGCCACGCATGCCGGCGGCATGCAGTGGCGGCGGCGGCGGTCCTCCGGTGGCGACGGCGATACGGCGGCCGATGGCTTGGGCGAGTGTGCGCGCGAGGTGCAGCACGACGAGGCAAAGGTGGTGGTGCACGTGGCTGCGGCCGTGGGGGCTTGGAGCGGCGAGGACGCGGCGGCGGCGAGCTCGGTCCTCCGGCCATGGCGGACGCGCGTCCCGGCACGGAGCAGAGCGAGGAAGAGCAAGTGAGGGAGAGCGCTGGGGAGTGGGGAGCTTGGCGTCCAGCTCTATACTGCGCAGGGGAGGCAGGGCACGTGGCAGAGGAGGCAGGGCACGTGGCAAGGAAGCTCAGCAATGGTGGCCACGTCCACGGACACGCGGTGTCCTTTGGGGCATTCTACTGAGCACGTGGCGGGCGACGGTATGACCGACGTGGGGAGCCGATTTGGGCTGCTTCCGGGCTGAATCAGACCTTGGGCCAAAAACGAAGTTTGTTCACCTCGGACTGCTCTACATTTCTCATTTAAGGAGCCAAGTCATTAGAGCTCTGGATCAGCGGGTAATTAGGCTCCAAGTTAATAGTGTCAACGCATTGACGGCGATGAACAAAAGCCCCAAATTGAGGGTCAAAACGAAGTCCAACAAGTGCCATCTTTATACATGCTCATCTCCATCATGTACACTCCAACTTTTATCTTTGGACCAAGTTGAGTTGCTTAATGAATTTCGGAGAACGCGAGACGTCAATGCCGATGTCGATGAATTTCTAGACTAATATTTCTAAGTGCTGAAATCAACAGAAAAATTGATCTTGTGACCTTGATTTGACTTACTTCCAAGATGATCTAGCTCTTAGTCCAAAAACAAAGTTTGTTCTACATGATATGGACTACAACTTTCATTTAAGGTCCAACCTCAAAACTAGTATAGAACCTACTGTTCTACTTTGACCAAAGTAGGATCACGATGAAGCTTAAATCATCCTTTTTGATCCATTGGAGCATTTTCTTGGCATTTGCCCAACATGAACCTTTCATGACTTTTGTTGTAGAGTTCATCTAGAGTCATTTTGGCAAGGTCGCAAGGTTTGGTTGACATCTCATGTTCTCATTCACTTAATAGTGCAATTCAAGCGCTTAGAAAAATCATTCCAATAAGGATATAACTTATCATTTCATGTGACTTTTTGATTCCAAACTTCATGAAACTTTTTGAGTGTCCAATATAGATGGGTATTGATGTGAGACACATGAAGATATCCCAATCACACCACCCAAGCATATATCTTGAAAAGGGGTCTATAGGCGAGCAAAGGTGCAATATCCAAGTTTAGGTTGGGGCTCATTTCTATAGGTTTGACCTTGACATCTTCATCATCACTTAATATACCCTGTTTTAGCTCAAACCCATTGCTTAACTGGTGGCAAACACCTAGGGTGTTACAGATTCCCACAGCATCCTGAGTGTATTTTGACTAAGATCTCTTTGCCTTCTTCAAACGAGACATATTTTAGGAGTACTCTTGAGGACGCGGCTCTTCTGTACAGCTTGTCTCCTACTAGGATGTAGTTCTTGCATCTGCGAACAACTCAGGTAGCTTCTGCTTTATCTGCTAGCAACTTATTCTCTTTGATATAATCGATGAAAACCTGGGTCCATGAGGTGTTGATTACCAAGATCTGGGTGCCTTTTGCTGGGAGTTTAGGGGTTATCTCACTAGGTTGTTTGATAGAGGGAGTTGATAACTCCTCTATGAATACGTTGGGTGGGACCTTTGCTTTGTCCAATCCAAGCTTGGCGAGGACATCTACTACAATATTAGAATCGTGCAGGACATGTAGAATTTCTAATCCTTGAAAATGTTTTTTGAGTTTTCGTATCTCAGCGCAGTAAGCGCCCATATTTTCTTTTGTCAGTCCCAATCTTTGCTGACTTGGTTGATGACTACTGCCGAATCACCATATACGAGTAATTGCTTGATTCCAAGGGTAATTTCTATTCGTAGTCTGTAGATGAGGGCTTCGTATTCTGCTTCATTGTTTGTAGCTTGCCATAGTATCTGAAGGACATACTTGAGTTGTTTTCTATCTGGAGAAATGAAGAGAATGCCTGCACCGGCTCCACCTAGTTTGAGTGATCCATCAAAGTACATCTTCCAATGGTCAAGGATGGTATCTGGCATGGGTTGTTGAATCTCTGTCCACTCGACCACAAAATCGGTAAGGGCTTGAGATTTAATTGCCTTCTGTGGGGTGAAATTGATATTGAGAGCACCAAGTTCAACTGCCCACTTAGATATGCATCCTGTTGCGTCTTTATTGTGTAGGATGTCTCTGAGTAGAAAATCTGTCACCACGGTAATCTTATGGCTTTCAAAATAGTGGCGAAGCTTGCGTGAAGTGATCAGGAGGGCGTAGAGTAGTTTTTGCACATGCGGGTACTAGATTTTTTATTCTGACAGTACCTCGCTGATGTAGTATACGGGTCATTGTACTTTATATACGCGCCCTTCTTCTTCTCTTTCTATGGCTATCGTTGTGCTGATCACAGTAGAAGTTGCCGCAATGTACAGCATCATGTCTTCATATTTCTTTGGAGGTGTGAGAATGGGTGAGGTTGTGAGGTACGTCTTGAGTCTTTTGAAAGCTTCATTGACTTCTTTTGTCCATTCGAACTTGTCTATCTTCTTTAGTAGTTTAAAGAAAGATAACCATTTTTCACCGAGTCTTGATATGAAGCGATTGATGGCTGCCATGCAGCCTGTTAGTTTCTTCACATCCTTGACACTTCAAGGAGGGCCCATCTCTATTATGGCTCGAATTTGCTTGGCACTGGCTTTGATTCCATGATGACTGACCAAGAAACCTAGTAGTTGTCCTGAAGGAACTTCGAATACACACTTGCTTGGGTTCAATTTCCACCTCCACCTCTTTAGGTTTTCGAAGGTTTGCCTTAAGTCTTCAATTAGTGTGTCCGGGTTCTTTGTTTTTACTACTACGTCATCCACATATGCTTCTATGTTTTCACCAATCTGATCACCAAGGCATGTTTGGATAGCTCTTTGGTATGTGGCACCAGCATTCTTAAGTCCAAACGACATGGTCTTGTAGCAGTAGGCGCCAAATAGAGTGATAAAAGATGTATTGCTCTGGCCCTGTTCTTTTAATGCAATCTGGTGATATCCTGAATAGCAATCAAGAAAGGATAATAGGGCAGATCCTGCTATCGAATCAACTATCTGTCAATGCGTGGTAGCCCAAATAGATCTTTTGGGTAGTATTTGTTGAGATCTGTGTAGTCGACGCACATGTGCCACTCGTCCGTGTTCTTCTTTTGTACTAGAACTAGATTTGCTAGCCAATCTAGATGAAGGATTTCTCTGATGAATCTGGCTGCCATTAGCTTTGTGATTTCCTTTTTAATTGTTGCCTTCTTGTTGGGTGAGAATCGTCGTAACCATTGCTTCACAGGCTTTGATCCTTCATTGACATCGATTCTGTGCTCAGCCAACTCTCTTGGGACACCTAGCATGTCGGTCAGCTTCCAAGCGAAGATATCTTTGTTGTCTCAAAGAAAGTTGGTGAGCGCGAGTTCCTATTTTGCCGAGAGGTGGGCGCTGATGATTGCCGTTTTGGAGGGATCACCGGTGCCCAGGTCAATTTGCTTGACATCGGCTTCTTTTGGTGGTGTGAGGATGCTGGGCTTTTTAGCTGGTATCTCTTGTTCTTCTAGGCTCATTTCTACGGCAATAGTGGCTATTTCTTTTCTTTCACCGTTGGCTTGTGCCTTGGCTACAATTTGAATTGCCTGAACATCACAGTCAAAAGCGTGCTTCAAATCACTTTGAAGGAAAAGGACACCGTTAGGCCCTGGCATCTTAAGCAATAGGTACGGGTAATGCGGTATTGCCATGAATTTTGCTAGTGCTGGGCGCCCGAGGATTGCATGATATGATGAATCAAAGTCTGCAACTTCAAACTTGATGAACTCTGTTCGGTAGTTTGAGGGAGTGCCAAAAGTAACCAGTAGAGTGATTTGTCCAAGTGGTATAGCCGCCTTGCTGGGTACTATTCCATAAAAAGGGGTGCTCGTTGGAGTAATCATCCCAGCGAGTTGTAGTCCCATCTTCCTTAGCGTCTCTAAAAAGATGATGTTGAGTCTGGCTCCCCCATCGATTAGTACTTTAGTGATAGTCATGCCAGCGATAGTTGGATCTAGAATGAGTGGGTAATGGCTTGTGTTTCCTATGCTAGTCCATTGGTCTTCTCTTGAAAATTGGATTGGATACTGTGACCAATTGAGATATCTTGGAGTGGTTGGTTCTGCTGCCATGATGATTCGTAGAGCTAGCTTTTCTTGATATTTGCTTCTGGAACTTGAGGTCCTAGCGAAGATCACAGCTACTGTCCCCCTGGATTTTTGGAATCCCTTGTCTTCGTGGTTGTCTTCATCTTTTTTCTGATTGTCTTCTTTGGTGTTTACCTTATTATCTTTTCTCGTGTATCGCTCGTTGAATGTGTAGCAATTTCCAGTGGTGTGATTTCCTTTAGGATGCAAAATACAACGCATGTTTTTAATGTCGTCATACCCTCTAGGTTTGGAAAACTTTCTTGATTTATCAGCCATTGCCACAGTGTTATCTGGTCCACGTTTTCTTTCCTGATGCCTGAAGTTTCGATGATTTCGCTTGTCTGGGTTGTCTTGGTTGTTTTTATCCAGGAACCTTTCTCGTGTCTTTTCCTCTGCAGTAATCATCTTTTCCACCGTGCGTCTGAATTCTTCATTGCTTCTCAGGTTTTCTTTGCAGAAGTCTTGAAATTGCCACCTAGCCATAATTCCGTGAGAGAAAGCTTTGATTACTTCCTGCTCTGTGATGTCATGTACTTGAGCACATAGTTCGCCAAATCATCGATAGTAATTTCTGAGAGTTTTGCCTCCTTTCTACTTGAGTCCTTTTAATTTTGCGTGGGTGATGGGGTGCGTGATGATACCCACGAAATTTCCACAGAAAACTCTTTGCAAGTCTTCCCAATTTCTGATTGACCCTAGATTTAATTTGTCGAACCATTGAAGGGGCATGGTTTCTAGTGCCATGGGAAAGAATAAGGTCTTGATATCGTCGTCTCCTCCGGCTAGTTCAATCGACTGCGAGTAAATTCTGAGCCACTGCTTTGGTTTGGTCTTGCCATCATATTTAGAGTGGTTGGACGACTTGAACTTGTGAGATAGTCGTATTGAAGCAAGTCTGTTTGCAAAATAGGAGAATCTATCGTGCATTCCGCCTTCTTTGTATTCCGATTCAGCACCTCCTTCCTACCAACTGTCATCTTGGCAAGAGTAGTCCTGTGAGGATGTCTGAATAGGTGCTTCGCTTATGATCTTCCTTGGTTGTTCGATTCAGTAATTTTGACTATGGTCCCTTCTACTTTCTCTGTTGTGACTTCCGCCTGACCCAAGTCTCTCAAAAGCGGACTTATTTTGGTTTTGATCTTCCTTCCTATGAGATGTTGACCTGGCAGGTAGTCTTGAGCGGGTTCTTCCGTCGTGCGTCCTTAGGGCTGCTGACTGGAGGAGGTCTCGGAGTTGTTCTTGTTTTTTACTGGGAAGTGATGTCGCTCCGAGTTCTTCTAGTGCTTCTCGGATTCTACTGTAGGGTGTATTCACCGTGCATCATTCTTTGACTTCTTGTTCTGATTTTCTTCTGTCATACTTAGCTAGGTCTAACTCATATTTAATCCAAGCTTCCTTGCGCTGCCTAGCACGGCGTTGGCATCCTTGTTTCAATTTGTTTCTTCTTTCTCTAGCTTGCCTCTAACTCTCAGTCTCGCCATCATGCCCTTAGATAAAGGGTGATATGTTGGACTCAGATTCGTTCGATGATATGATGTCGGGTGCTTCTAGGGGATCAGAGGTGATCGAGGACGGTGAACCATGAATACTTCTCGTGTGTGAATTGTTCTGTTATTGGTGTTGGTTTCCACACTGTCGGAGTTGTTGATGATTTTAGTAGAGGCTTCAAGGTCGCAGATCGAGTCTCCTTCTTGGTAGGGTAGAATTGTTGTAGCCGTCGTGCCGACTAGTTGGGTACCGCTATCTTCAGGAACGGAACCTGGCTAGTGAACGATGCAGTCTTGAGATGTTATAGTTAGTACGAGACCTTCCTGAGCTCCTTTTAGTGGCATTCCCAGCACTAGATCGAGGGATCCTTTGAGCCATGTCTGATAAGATTTTGCCATGTTGTGGAGTCCGAACAGAAAGGGTTTTGGCTTCTTGAGAGAACTTTGAGAATACTCCGAGTTGTATTCTTGATAGGCCGAGGCCGTATTCTGGAGCCCCATTGGGAAAGAACTCAGGTAAGACTCCATCTTGGATGCGGAGCCTGAGTTTGAGTCGGATGTGTAAAGCCGTGAAATCTGAGTTGGATCAGACATCACGAGCCGCGTGAATCTTCCAATGAGTTGATCTATCGTAGTCGCCGAAATAGAAAGGTCTTCATGATGATCTGAATCTTCAAGGAGATAGTTTTGGAGCTTGCCATCATCGTCTGCCTTGCAGATCCATGAACCGAAGATGAAGGTTGATCCCATCGAGAAGATCATGTTGTCAAGGTCCGTCGAGCTCTCGGATGCAGTTTCACCAAAAGCCTACCTGGCGCGCCAGCTGTCGATGTTTCACTACCGATAGCCTGCCACGAGGGTACCTGGGGCAGTATGTTTGGGCTTCGACGTATGAAGAACTCGACGGTAAATGCAAGAGACAGTTGATTTATCCTGGTTCGGGCCCTCAACCGTGATCGAGTAATAGCCCTACGTCCAGTCGGCGTTAGCCTTTGCATTTGATTGATTGGGAAGTGTTGTGTTGCGTTGCGTTGTCTGTTGTCCAGGAACTCCTCCCTCCTTTATATAGTCAGGAGGCCAGAGTCATAGTCGGTTTATAATGAGGTTCCTAGTAGGATCACAGAATAATACTACTACTAAGATTACAGGGAGAGAAATCTTAGTTAGATTAGATCTTCTCCCTTCCTTATGGGGCATCCCATGGGTTCTGTATCGACACTCACCTCTTGCCGCTGCCACCCTGCCCTTCACTAATGCAGCAAATAATCGATCACCCCTAGTGCTGACCCCACCCACCAGTTCTCCTCCATCGCCTAGCCGGCAGCGCCACTGTTGTCGTGTCTCACTGCCCTCGAACTGCCATCATCACTTGGCCAGCCACCACCTCGGCCATCACTCTAGGGCTAGAGGACATTGGAGATTTCTCCAAGCTTAAAATCTAACCCTATTGCCACCGCTCGCCTCGTTCACCGCGCCACGGCCAGCTCTGAGCACTTCGCCGCGCTACTCTGCTCGCCTCCTGCTTGCCCTGTGCGTTCGCCACCGTCCCTTTACCGAGGGGCTTGAGAAAGATGATGTCGTGCATTGGTACTATTGCCAACACACACATTAATCAAAGATCGGGACATCGACACATATAGTTCTGAAGTCAGGTATTGTAACGTCGTTATTGTAGCATGGATGGAACTAGTCCCAATCGGTATTGTAACACATTCAATACAACCTATGGTGCTTCCCCCGCATAGTTCTGAAGGAACAAGTGATTTCCTAGACAATCCGGTATTACATACAACCTTACCGGTCATGCGAATGTCCATATAGTTGGGAACACTAAGAACATCTACATGAACCAACCTAAAATGCCTAATCTCATTGCCTATTTAATTATATGGTGACATGAACTCACATGTTTCGGTTAAACTCATCCATGCAGCATCCCCAGCCACCTCTTGTTCATACCCCAATTCTATTTCCACGGTCATTCGCGCGATTCGAACACACGCCTGATGATGTTAGGCACTAGTCATATGGTGGGTCCTACTAGGCAAGTGGACGGAGCATCTGACATCTTCTCTCAACGTCATCTCTATTTTCTATAGCAATGTTTCATCCACAAGTGGTTTTCTCACTTTTTTCTTGTTTCATTTTATTCCCTCTTTCTTTTTTTTCATTTCTTATTTTCTTTTTTTCCCTTTTCTTGTTTTTTTTTCTTTGCCTTTTCATGTTTTCATATTAATCTAACCATTTTCTTATCTTTAGATTGAGAAGTTATGATGACAAGTTGTGGTCGTAAAAAATTATGCACACAAGTTGTCTCGAAAAGGAAAGTCAAAAAAGTTATGATGAGAAGTTGTTGTGATAAGTTGTTCTACTAAAAGTTATGCATAAAAGTTGTGAGTATAACTTAGTAACTTATCAAAATTTAAGAATTATGAAAATATAATTTTTTAAAAAAAGGTCAAAAAAGTTATGATAAGAAGTTGTAGTGACAAGTTGTCACTTAAAAAGTTATGACTATAATTTTGTAACTTTCCAATAAAGAATTAGTTGGACTGTGTTCATATGAATCTTCTATCTAATGTCCGCCTCTTCTTTCGTCATCTCGTCCTTTGCCGTGATCACCCTCTTCAAAATATCTTCTCCCTCATATCCTTCTCTTCTTCCATCATGTCCTCCTTCGTCGTCGTCATCGCCATCTAGGTCTTCTTCCTCGTCTGAATCTTTCAAATTCATTGTATCATAATCATCAATCTTGGCCTCCTCCCCTTTCTCCCACTCCTTATGCTCATATGTATTGTAACACCTTGTGTTTTGCATCATAATAAAATTTACTAAACTTTTGAACTTTTTAAATTTACAACAAATTAAAATCTTGACTATTTATTTTCGGTAAAAGAAACTAGTTTTTAAGTTTAGGGAGGAAATTAGACTGCTACAATAGTTTTTTTTTTATCTTAACAGGCTCTTATGGCCCTGAATTGATGACCAAGTGCTCAGCCAAATCGCAAGCAACTAGAGTATCTACAAACTCTGGTAGGGGGTCCAACCATAAATTAGATTTTTTTTTAATTGAAAACCGGAAAATAACCACTTTTTAGCCCATCTTGGTCAGTCTCACAGAAGTCACAGAATGCTAGGGCCTTGGGCCGTGAAATGGGCAGCCCGCACATAGGAAAAGAGCTCCATGCGTTGGCCCATTCTCGAGAAACCTACCACTGCCTTGCCTTGGAAAAAAAGCAAGAAAACCCTCGGAGAACCTGGTTCTCGGTCGAGTGGTTTCTACAGCCTTCCGTGGCCGCGGCGGCGCGGTGCCGCTCGATCGCACCCGCCCGACGTGGCGGCCCACTCTTCACCGCATTCGGCCGCTGTGGTCACGACCTCATAAAGCCCACCACGACTAGCCACCTCGCTGCAACCCCCTTCCCCTCCCCCAGTCGTCTCCCGAAGAATCCCCTTCCAAAACCCTCGCCGCAGCCGCCCTTGCTTCCGCACACGAGAGCCCGGGACCAGCCATCTATGGCGGCGTCGCTGCTCCTCCGGGCCGTGCGCCGAAGGGAGCTCGCGTCCCCTCTCGGATCCGTAAGGCCCATCATCTCTACCTTCCTCCATCTCCGTGATTCCCTTTCATTCATATTCGGCTAGCAGTTTCGTCGTTGGTATATAGTGTTATAATGTTGATCCGGAGGAGGAATTGTTTGTGGGGACGAGTGATTGTAGATTAGATGGGATCTCACGTTCTCGTGGATTTGGCGCGGAGGGTAGATTAGTGCTTGTAGATTCGAAGCACTAGAGGGTATTAATGGATTAGTCCAGTTCTGGGTAGTTACTGGATTACTGCTGTGGTAGAACTTTAGTAGCCATGGGCTGCCGCGATTTGTGAGCAACTGTTCTTGTGCACATAGAATGGCTTACTTGGACATGGTGTTATCCCTCAAATTGTGGGTTGCTTCCCTGTGCAGGGGTTTCTTAGCATTAGTAGTGGTGTTATCTCAAATTCTCAATACCGTTGTGGAGTGAGCCATGAATAAATTGCCATTGTGCTATGGCCTGTCAGCTTTCTTTTTTCAGTGGATATATTCAGTTTTATTTGATTTATTTAGGGCCTGTTCCTAATAGGTGGATAGGTGGTTGGATAGTGAGTTCAAGGTGTATATGAACTATTAGTACCTATTAGCAACTCCAAACCAGCTAATGGAACTAATAGTGAGCAACTCCCTAGTTAATAATTAGCAGATCTGTTTGGATCCACTAGTACTAATTTTAGCTGCTAATTTTTAGTGCTAATGGATTCAAACAGGGGCTGTAAATAAGATACCAGCTTTTTCTGGAGATGAGATGACAGGAAAAAGCTGGTATCCTGTCATCATCATCTCCAGAAAAAGCTGGTATCTTGACATTTATCATGTACCAATTCATCCACTATCAAGATTATTATCTGGGAATCCAAACAGATCAGATTATTTCTGTCCAAAATTCAGATTCTCAAAATCTCTATCTACTATCTAGATTCTTATAATCCCTCTAGGATTCAAACGGGCCCTAAGTCTCTGAATGTACTTGTTTCAGCTGGGCGCCAGCTTACAGTCAACATGTGCGGCCAACGTATGCTCAAAATGGGGAAATTTTGCAAGACCTTTTAGGTAATAACTATCACCTGCTTAGTTTTTAACATTTTTTCTGACTTCAGTAATGCTAATTTGCATGATAACTGCTTTCAGTGCAAAAGCTGCTGGAAATGAGATTATTGGGATTGATTTGGGGACAACTAACTCATGTGTTGCTGTTATGGAGGGAAAGGTGAGCTTAATCCTAAGGATTTTCGCCCTTATGATCTTTGTCTCCCATATTTGTTTTTTTGCTAAATTAGGTAATTATATTAAATGACTGCAGAACCCAAAAGTTATTGAGAATGCTGAAGGTGCGAGAACAACGCCATCTGTTGTTGCATTTACTCAGAAGGGCGAAAGACTTGTTGGAACTCCAGCCAAGCGCCAGGCAGTAACCAACCCCCAGAATACTTTCTTTGGAACAAAGAGGATGATCGGGCGACGCTTTGATGATCCACAGACACAGAAAGAGATGAAGATGGTGCCATTCAAAATCGTGAAGGCTCCAAATGGTGATGCTTGGGTTGAAACAACAGATGGGAAACAGTACTCACCAAGTCAGGTCGGTGCATTTGTGCTGACCAAGATGAAGGAGACAGCTGAATCTTATCTTGGCAAGTCTGTCTCAAAGGCAGTGATTACTGTTCCAGCTTATTTCAATGATGCTCAGCGTCAGGCCACAAAGGATGCTGGCCGAATTGCTTGCCTTGATGTTGAAAGGATCATCAATGAACCTACAGCAGCTGCTCTGTCCTATGGAATGAACAACAAGGAAGGCTTGATAGCGGTATTTGATCTTGGAGGAGGAACATTTGATATCTCCATTCTGGAGATCTCAAACGGAGTTTTTGAGGTATCTCTTCTTGACCTTCAAGACTAACTCATTGTGCAAACATTTTCTGAATTACACTCTGTTCTGATTTGATTCTATGTATTGCCACTCAGGTCAAAGCAACAAATGGTGATACTTTCTTGGGCGGTGAAGATTTTGACAACACACTACTTGAGTTCTTGGTGAGTGATTTCAAGAAAGCTGAGGGCATTGATCTGTCAAAGGATAGATTGGCCCTGCAAAGGCTTCGTGAAGCTGCTGAGAAGGCTAAGGTTGAACTTTCATCGACTTCTCAGACAGAAATCAATCTGCCATTCATAACAGCTGATGCTTCAGGGGCAAAACATTTGAACATCACACTGACAAGGTCGAAATTTGAATCTCTTGTACACAATCTGATTGAGAGGACTAGAGAGCCATGCAAGAACTGCTTGAAGGATGCCGGAATATCTACTAAAGAGGTGGATGAAGTACTTCTTGTTGGTGGAATGACTAGGGTTCCAAAGGTGCAGGAGGTAGTCTCTGAAATCTTTGGAAAGAGCCCAAGCAAAGGAGTCAACCCAGATGAAGCTGTGGCCATGGGTGCTGCCATTCAGGGTGGCATTCTCCGTGGAGATGTTAAGGAGCTTCTTCTTCTTGATGTTACTCCCCTGTCACTGGGTATTGAGACCCTCGGTGGTATCTTCACCAGATTGATCAACAGAAACACTACAATCCCTACAAAGAAAAGTCAGGTGAGTTGTCATACCTCTATTCTTTCTCAGGATGCGGTTTCATCTTGTTTGATTATCCCTTAACTTGCATGAGTGTATTTTTTCTTGACACAGACACATATTTCACATCTGTTACTATTTTGGTATGGTCACAAAGTTGCAATGTTTGGCCTCATTCATTGTGTGTTGAGTTTCTGATACAGCCCCATATGAAAAGCTTCTTGCATGTTCATTTACGTGAAGTGTTTTATGAGCTTTATTGCTAATCTCTACACTCACTGGCCATTCTGTTATTCTTGTGATTGTTTCCCTAGAAGGTCCGATGTATTCATATAGGATTTTTTCTTCTTCTTTTTCTACTTTGATTGATCTGATCTGATTCATGTAGCACTAGCGGTCACCACCTTATATCTGTGGTGCTGCTTTGATCTGATCTTGGGCTTCAATTTTGCAGGTGTTCTCAACTGCTGCTGACAATCAGACCCAAGTGGGTATCCGTGTCTTGCAAGGTGAGCGTGAAATGGCTGCAGACAACAAAGTTCTTGGTGAATTTGATCTCGTGGGCATTCCGCCTGCCCCAAGAGGCTTGCCTCAGATTGAGGTTACATTCGACATCGACGCCAATGGAATTGTGACCGTCTCAGCCAAAGATAAGGCTACCGGGAAGGAGCAGAACATCACCATCCGATCCTCGGGTGGGCTGTCCGAGGCTGACATCCAGAAGATGGTGCAAGAAGCTGAGCTTCATGCCCAGAAGGATCAGGAACGGAAAGCCCTCATTGACATCAGGAACAATGCGGACACCACTATCTACAGCATCGAGAAGAGTCTGGGAGAGTACAGGGACAAGATCCCGGCAGAGGTTGCATCCGAGATTGAGGCAGCCATCGCTGACCTCCGCCAGGAGATGGCCTCGGATGACATCGAGAAGATCAAGGCCAAGCTCGAGGCTGCCAACAAGGCTGTCTCGAAGATTGGACAGCACATGTCTGGTGGTGGCTCTGGCAGCTCGCAGTCAGGATCTGGACCTCAGGGTGGCGGCGACCAGGCGCCGGAGGCAGAGTATGAGGAGGTTAAGAAGTGAGGCTGCGGAAGGTGAAGGGAATTGTAGCGGCGCGTTTAGAAGTAGCTATTCTTTTTTGGGAACACAGATAGTCAGATGAGATGTCCTGTGTTGTAATAATCTTCGGATTTGTCCCCTCCTTGTTTTCTTCTCCAGCAGTGATGGAGGTCACGCGACATTGTCTGGTAGGTCATGGCCTTGGTGCATATGGGATATCCTTGCATATGACGCCTTGTTTGGGCTTCGATGAACGCGCACAGCGAAAACCATTGGTGAGTTTTGCTAATGCATGAAAGTATATTTGTTTCTATGTTTTGACTGTTGGTGATGCCTAAGTGTGGTAACCCAACTCAGACTCTTAGCAACGTTTTGAGGCACGCTGGGCACACTGCCAGCTCATTTGATGTCATTCGCAAGGTGTTCCTTTTAAATGAGCAGAAACGCACTAGTGCTGTCACGTTTGATAAATTTGTTTACTGAAAAATCACGCTGGCTACGGCCCTCGTTCACATCCAATGAAAATAGGTATTGAAGTGTTTAAAACGTTTTGCGTATTTCCGAGCAGTCGAACATGATCAAAATCATATCGCTTTCAGGAAAAAAAATAAGGCTCAGAAGATAAAGCCAAAATCCTATAATCTTCTCTTTTATATATATATATATATATATATATATATATATATATATATATATATATATATATAAATAATATTATATACAACTAAAAAATAAAACGTGGACACTTTTTTTGGTGTGACAGTTTTAGGTCACCTTTCCCTCCTTGCGATCCCGCGGCTTCCATCACGCGCAACTATCCGTGCAACCGCGCAACCTTGCCCACGTTTCGATTCCCGGCCAGCTCCCCTGCGCCTCTTTTATTTTCTTCCGAAAAAAGAAACCTCATCCCTGAGGGAGGGAGGGAGGGAGGGGCCCGCGTTCCGAATCTCGTGATCCCTAATCCGGGTACCGCCACAATCTCGACGTGTGCCCCTAGAACATCCGCACCCGCCGCTCCGCCACTGTCGCGCCACTGGCGTCGAGATCGGAAGCCACAAGGAAGGCGCTCGCGTCGGCGGCTGGAGGCCACCTGCCGCAACCGCTCCCGTCGCTGCCGCAGGAGGTGGGCTCTGCCCAGGAAGAGAGCCTTCTCCGCCGCGCTCACCTGGGACGAGATCGCCGAGGACTTCACCGCCGCGTCTCCATCCGCTTCCAGGCGAGCACGATGGACCGACCCCGACCCTCGTGTTGTTGCAGGATTTGTCGCCGACAGATGTGGCGTAGTTCAAGGAGGATGGGATCTTGGTCATCGTCTTCGACTGAGACTTGCCCCTTGCGCCTATGTGTGTGATTGTTAGCCCTTGAATGTTTGTGTATTCATGCTTTTGCTTGACTCGTGAGTCCAAGCTTGGTTCCTTTAAACGCTTGCATATATCGTGGATGTCTTGCTCCTGTGTGTGAAGACCCTGTCTAAAAATCCTTGTCGGACATCTTTGCCCTTATCTTAAAGGTGATTCAGTGCAACACTAACCTCTCGCTGCCTGAACCTCAGAGTCTTTTCCTTGCAAATCATTTCGTTGCTTTATCAACTGAATCTCTAAGTAGTGTATCGGCTCTGTTCCTCGAATCTCGCTTGTTTAATCTCCAACTCTCTCGAGTCTCAGAATGTCTATCGGTCTTGATCTCATGTTGCTGCTCGGCAAGACCAAATCTCATATTACTCTTTTATCTGGTAATCTCCTTGGTAAAAATAAGGCATGCGTGGAAAATTTACGTCAGAGTCTCACGCTTAGTTGTCTTTATTAGTTAATTTATGTTTCTCATGTGCCATGTCTTTACCTTGGACCATCCCTTGTTGACTCCTAACCTTGTGACTACCTTTGCTTGCTATCCCTCCTTTGCATAGTGCTGGTTCATACAACCTAATCTCTGCCACTTGGAATTTCACTTTGGTTGTGTGCTCGGTAATGGTGTTATGATTAGCAACTAACGGTGTCGTGACAAAACCGGGAGCCTCCTGTGGCACACGACACAAGGTTGTGCGGCTCAGCACGCGCTGGTATCGAGGTTTCTAGTCATGATCCATTATAAAACCACATCGATGTGTTATTTCTTGTGGGATTTTTCCTTGGTTATCTCTCTATATCCAATCGGAAGATCCATATCTCAGACCAGATGCAGTTGGACTTCTTTCTAAAGTCATCTAGAGGATAACCTTTGCATAACATATCACCGACATAAACAATAGCAGACTACAAGAGGTGATAGACAAGTGACTCTACTTGACTGTCCCTATAATGACATCAGTCATCTAGTGAGCAACTTGTGTCATTCCCGTTGGATCAAAAGGGTACACAATACTTAAAGTTGGACAAGTTATCAGTCGGATGATAAATGGACCAGGATATTATGTCCTGTAATAGGTCACCTGGTGCTTATGAGCTTATGTCCAAATCTTGATCTTGATGTGCAAGATGATCATGCAGTCAAAAACTGACCTTCTTTGGTGTGACCCCTTCTCGGCTGACTTCCATGGCGACTGTTTGTTTGCGCATCAATACAATTGTTGCCATAAAAAAGGAAGTTTTGGAGCTTTTTTAAATGTTCGGAGACAACTAATTAGTTACCAGTAGGAAGGTTAATCTCCAGCTAGGTAATGACTCTTTGGTAGCCCTGAAGGCTATGTGTCACAGAACAATGTTAAGCAAATCTCCAGACCCTGTGTCATCAAGTCAATTCCATCTTGGACAATCACATGGGTAGTGCAAGATGTTATATCAGCTAAGTAAAGAGCTAGAGAAAGCATGTTCCTAGTCTCGGTCAGCATCATTATGTATATGGTGCTATCAAAGGATTTGTTCAGGACTCTATTGGATGAAGCCCAGGGGGTAGTCAGAAACGGTTCCTTATCTTTATAGGATTGTCCCTCCACGTGGAGTATGCATTGTGCCCCGCAAAAACAAACCACAAATCAAGTGCTTATGTATCATCGAGTTAGTGTCTAAATCAACGGTTGAGGTTGTTTCCTAAGAGGCAGGTAACAAGATCTTGGTCATCGTCTTCGACTGAGACTTGCCCCTCGGCGAGGGCGTGCTCACCATGGACTACACCGGGACGCTCAACGATCAAATGAGGGGATTTTACAGGAGGTACATGTGGTAGAACCATCCAAAATAACGCACTTACGAAGGCGCTTGTCTTCCACTGACACTAAGCGCCCCGAGAGCGAGCTACGTTAGGCGGATTCCGTCGAGCACACCCCGAGGGAGAGCCCGAATAATCCATATTTTTCCCCAAGGATCCAATAATGAGAACGAGTTACAAACTTAGTCCATTTCATACATCCAGAGTTCTTAAAAAGTTATTATTACATTACCAAATTCAGAGTGCGGAATATTAAACAGCGAAATAAAAATAAACATCTATCGATAATAAGCAAGGATCCGTCTGTGCCCACCAGAAGAATCCTTCACACAACGGCTACTCCTCAAGCAGTATCTGTAACAGGGGTAAATAAACCATGAGTACACAATGTACTCGCAAGACTTATCCGACTAGTGGGAATAATTTCCCAACTCCAAGGGGTTATGATAAGCTTTATGGTTTGCTGATTTCCTTTTTGTATAAAGCAATACTAATAGTGAATCCTTATTTATGTTATTATTAGCGGTCATGATTAATTCATTACCTAGCCATTCTATGTAAGCACCTGTTCTACTTTCAAGCAAGGGTTGACCAAATAGTTCCATTTCATCACCTTTTCTCTTTCAGTTCTTACTACGGTGCTAGATTATAGACAAGTTGTACCGATACGACGGCGATTCATGAATCAATGTGCCCAGCTGGGTACCCCAAAACACACGCCCCGCTTGTACCCTAGGCACAAGCAGGACCAACCCACCACTCTTCTATTAAGGGGTCCAAGTCCCCGTCCAAACTTGGACTCTAAGCCCTTGCTCCTGAGACACAGACTCAGTGCGGTGCTTACACATCAACCATCCCCGCCTCCAATCAGTCGGTCCAGAAAGAGCCAGAACCCACGATAAGAGAGCAACAAGTCTTTCCTGCGCCCATACCCAAGTATGTGCTCAGGATAATAAATCTATGACTTGCCTAAAGTCCATTGCAACAGCCGATCCTTAACCGACACAGACAGGAAAAAGTGTAACTAAGCTATGCCCCGTTGGCCGCAGGACATAACCTTTTACACCCATCAATACCCAAACTATATCCCTATCTGGCCTCTATTTTCCTTTCCTCCATTTTATCATGAGTGATCTTAGTAATCACCTATTATGAGTAACGGCAGGTTACTCATGCTACCGAAATCCTAAGCATAGCAGCTACTCGACCTATACTTGTAGGACTCATAGGTAGATATATCTATGCATGTAGTTTTCATAAAATACATGTAACATAAATGCACATCATACATATATTCAGTGATAATTCAAAATAAGGGTTATGCACCAAGGTTTGCCTTAGACAGGCGGGGTGTCAACAAAGTCAGCAACAAATAGCTCCGGGGCTCCCTCCTGTACGAGAATCTCCTCCTTATACTCCTCAATGATCTCCTCGTAGTCATGTTCGTCCACAGACACGAACTCTACCAACTTGTTATCTACATGCATGAAATGATGATGCAACACTTAGTAATACGGCAACAGTAACTCTTAAAATATGAATACACCTATCAAGCTACTAAGCTAGTTCTACCGACTAAGGTGCTAAGTCACCTATTGTTACCACTAACATGTATGAAACATGACATGTATTATCTTAACAACTAAAGTTATTCTTACCCTTAATACCGATTTACTATATATATACTAAAACAAGGAGTACTAGCTACTCTATTTATTCACCTACTCAAGGGCTATAAAAATTACAGTGAGCACATAATAATCTAATGAATCTACTGTAAAAATTTTATGGCTAAAGCTATCACCAATTTGCCACAAAAATTCATACAAATATTAAGCTAAATAATACTAAGCTTTCCTAAATAAATTAATGAATCTATCATTATCACAGATAACTGTAAAATAACTACACCAATAGATAGATAGCATTTTTGTGAACCTAACAAATTTTGTTTCACTAATTTTGAACACCTATAGAATTTACTACAATTTTAAAAAGATCAGCTCAAAACTAAATTGAATAAACATTTATTAATTCACTGGAAAAAGGAAAACTACATCCACCGCGTGGCCCGTGAGCGAGCAGCGCGGCCCACTCCCACGCATCGCGCGCGCGCACGCGACCCACCAGTGCGGCCCACGCGGGCGCGGCCCAACCACGCGACGACAGCCCACGACAGGGAGGCCCGCGCGCGCCGGTACATTTGCTAAAACGTCCTCGCGCTAATACTGAATGCAATCGATGTCCACAGAACTATTCCTTTTGTCAGCTATTTTACAAATACGCCCCTCCCCCTTTCCTTCTTTACCATGGCCGGGTCCCCCAGCATCCGCGCGCGCACCGGCGTGGCGGCGCTGGCATAGGGCGGTTACGTCGGCCAGACCAGCCCCTCCCCGCCCCAAATGCGAGCCGATGCTCACCTAGACGCAAACTCAAAGTGGTGGGCGGTGAAGTGGCGAACGGAGACGAGGTCCTGAGCTCCCTCCACGGCGGTGGACCTCCTGCAAGCGGCGGCGGCCACGTTCCCGTGAGCCAAGGCACAAACGACGGAAACTACCAGAACCTACCAGACATGGTGGCTTGACCGGGGACGGTCCGGGTGCGTCCGGCCACACGCGCACGGCAAGCTTCGCGACGGCGGCAGTGGCGCGACCGAGCCAGCGGCGCTGGGAAGGCAGTGGTGGTGGGAATGGGGTGTGCACGGAATGGAGGGGAACAGGACGAAGACACAGTGCCAATGAATTGAACGGAAGTGAACGGTGCAAGGTGAATTAGGTGAGCGTCGCCGTTCAGCCTTAAGATGGCCGATGGGGGAGAAGACTCCAAATTAAAGCACTATGGCGCACGGCTGCGACCAAGGGTAGGCTTGGCATGTAGCTAGGTTCCCGCTAAACCACCTGGCGCACTCAATTGCTTGGATTAGACCGGCGCTGCGAGCTGGCCTTGGCGCGGCTCGGTGACTCCGGCGCGACACCATTAAAGGCGGAGGTGACCCAGGAGGCTACACGTGCGCGTACGGAGTCGACACAGCTCGTGTGGCCGCAACACGTTAATTTGCAAGCCGACGGCGACACGGCCATGTGCCGGTGCCGCAGGCGCACGTGGTGATGCGACGCAATCAGCGCGGGTGCACGCGAAGTGACAACGCGACGTAGAGGAAACGTGTGTGCTGGCGATGACGGTTGTGGCCCTAGAATCGCCACTGCACCCGAGTGAATAGGCAATGGCAACTGGCGGAGCAGAGCCAGCACGGAGTGACGCGGGCGATCCCAAGGCAACCGACAGCGACGTGGACAGCAGCACACGTCGTGGTCGTGGGAGGACAGCTGCAACGCCTCGACAGTCGGCCACCGTGAATAGCCGGGCGCGGCCAGACACGCACGCGCGCACGGCTGATGCAACCGACGATGGCACAGGGACACGGTGACCACATCAACGCAAGGAATCGGTCGGGAACGTTGTGTGCACGCTTTTATAGCGTTCGAAAAAACCCTAAAACATTGATCTAATCACCAAACACCTATACCATTCTCAAGAGGGCATATCAAGCTACTAAAACCAGCCATGAAACCACACCACCCCTTAACCTAATTGCTCTACAAAAATTGTCAAACTTGGCCTTGTCAAGCCGCTTCTCGACTTAGGAAATTCGACTAAGTCTCGATCGGATTCGCGTTGAATTCGATTTCCAAGCTATTCGGTATGCTAGCTAGTGAATTCCTTTCGCGACCTCAAGTATTTCATTGTCACCTACACGATTTGTATTTCTAACTTTACTAAAATTCCGTATATACGTTCTATAGTATTTTCGCTTAATAAAAATTTATTTAAAACCCTAAGTAATATAACTCGACTATGAAATGTAACTTTCGTTTCGCGTTTCCGTTAGTCGTTTCGAGTTACCGAAATTGATTTACACACTATTTTACATACACTATCACATAAACATGATGCCCCTACAGTGTTTTAGCAAACATTTACAGTGTAACACCGAGGGTGTTACAGTACACCCCTATTACTGTTCATGATTGGTAGTTCCTGGCTTCTAGCAACTACGAACACTTGATTCACTCACTGGAGTGAGATAATGTATCGTAGATTTGTGGCCTAGATAAGCTATAGGATAATTAGAATTGATTATGGTTTTCTCCTATAATGTTGCTACCGATGCATACCGTTCCTGTATACCCTGAAAGACAGTTTGATTCAGAACCCTGAAATTGTTTATATATTGCTAAATAACCATCAAGCAATAGTGAACGTTACAAAGCAGCAAACATGCTTCCCCACCTAGACATTATTAATTTGTAAAGCACTGTAACTTAAATCATGAATTTTTCTATGATCCGAACCTTTATATGATTTAATAATCATGAAGCACGAACTGTTAGTAGCATGCATGCTTATGTGACTAACTCTTGCAACCTGTAGCAGATGCATCTATACATCATTCTGCTTGCTATCCATTTCTAGATAATTTTTATAAGAATAAATTTTATCATGTCCTCTACAATTTGGATGTCGGCTTATCGGATCTGGAATTTTTTCTTTCAGGCATGGACGAACAGAAGAGATGCTTTCCTTTTTCTCAAGTTAGTGATTATAGAGCATTGACAAGCTGACTCAATTGAGGTGAATATATATAGTGATCTGTCTTCATACTGTGTTGGTACCTGATTTGGAGTAAATATGTATTGAGATGTGTGAGCCTCAGTGATTCCATGTTGAAATTGCGTCTAGAACAAACAAGTTCTACTTTTCTAAGTAGGATATTTCTCTACGTTTAAAAATATTGAATACATATCAACTAGAGATGGATATAATTGGAGAATATAGACATGATCTAGGAGGAAAGAGGAACGAACTTGCTGTACTAGACATGATCTAGGAGGAAAGAGAATACCAGTTTGTGATATCTTTATGAAATCCCTGTAAATATATTTTTTCCATAGTAAGCGCATTGAGTTCCTTAGCTCCTATATTGACCCCGTTCGGCTTGCTGAATCTTGGTTGAAATTGGCTGAAAAACATTGTTCCGGCTGAAAATGTTGTGAGAGAAAAATACTGTTCCGACTGAAAAAGAAGCCGAACAAGCCGGATATGGGGTAAGGCGAACGGAGCCATTATAAATTAGCATCTGTTAAATCTGTAAATACCAAAAAAAAACATGGGTACCACACATCCTTAATAGTGATAGTCTGACACCCAATACCTTCGGTCACATTTTGTTCAGTAGTTCAGTACGCATACATGCTGTTAAGGGGCCTTTTTGTTCCCATCATTTCCATAGGTTAAGTACATGCCTCTGTATGTCTGTATGCAGCAACCATTTTCTTCCTCAATGCCCATCACATGAAGATGGATTCAAGGTAGGTTCTATTTTCCACTTAAAAAGAATTCATTCACATTTGATTTCAGGAAATATGTTGTGAAGGAAGCAATGCAAATCTAAGGTAGTTCAATAACTGCCTTGACCTCTCTTTCTTCCTGTTTGCTGTATGGTATAAGACTAATTCCAATGACTCATTCAGATGAATAATTGTGCAGGAGTTGGTTTCATCAAGGCGCCCACCCTTTTGCCAAATTCCATTTTGGCTGCGCAAACAAAGTCATAGGAGTTGCACTTGTTGTGGTGAGGATCATGAGAGAATATATTTTTTGGGTTGATGAGGACAGTAAGGCCGAAGTATATGTTTGATCCATGTTCTTAAACTTTGATTCGAGAGATATTGGGCAAAGGCTTACCTTTCATTTTTTTTTAAAGACCACCCTCCACCCCCTGATGAGGACATCACTTCTTCATCACATACAAGCCAAGGAGAGGAGGAGGACCAATATGGGCGTCCAATTCATCTTTCTCATGGTGGAGGCCCAGTCCAACTGAAGTTGGAGCCCATCTCGGCTTCCAAGACCAGTCTTCCTTAAACTGGTCATCCAGGACGCATCTGGACTCCGTTTTCGATGATCCACATATGGTTGGAAAGCTAATTTGATAAGAAAGCCAGTCCAAGTGGTCTCACATCAAAATACCTTCGGAATCAACGGGAATCGTCGAAACAAGTCAGCGTCCAGAATCTGCCAGGGTGCTACAACACCGTCTTTTGGTCCGTTGGACCGTGTATCGTGTTTGGGCCCATTAGGAGGCGAGTCCAGGGGGGTGGCGCCCAAAACTCTATAAATAGCAGCCGTCGCTCTCCTTAGGATTTGGGTTTTGTTTAGTTCTTGATTTTCTCGTGAAACAGATATCGTTTTGCTACAACTGTGCCGCCAAGGCTGTTTGCTGTGAACCAGGGTCCTAGTTCTTGATCTTGTTTGCCTGTGGCGATTAGTCCTTTCGAATAAAGACTTGAACTCCTTCTTGTTATCATAAGCCTCATATTTATTTGTAATTTTAGATTACGTTCATCTCGTTCTTGCTTGTGTTCTCGATTCGCTTGCAGGAAAGCCTTCTCGGCGAGGTCAATTGCGTTCGCGTGGTTGATAACCAATGGAGCAGTGGTGTAACGGTTATGGGGGTCCGAATCAGTCTTGGTTCGAAGCCTAGATCGTGAACGTCGAGTCTCCACCAATCGACACTATCATACCTTTCGGAAGATCGGGCCTAGTCTACATCCCCCCCCCCCCCCGCCCCGTTCAGGTGTATCTATATGTGAGCAAGTTTTGACCGAACAATAGCAGCTTGACAAAGGCCTATTTTTAAAATGTATATATTTGTGTACTTCACAATGACTGCCTCTATGTTTCTCCAAAAAAAAAAAAAATCTGTACTTCAATGACTCTATTTCTCAAAAGGAAAAGAAATCTCTTTACTTCAATGGCTGTCTCTATTTCTCAAGAAAATCAAGAGATCTAGAATCCTTCAAACTGCAGATGTTGTGTTGTGCTCAATAGCAGATGTTGTTTCAGTGTTCTTTTTTTAATATGCTATATATATTCTCTTATGAATGTTCAGTAGCATACCATAGCATTATTCTTATCTCAATGTCTGTGTTCTGTGCAGGTTCTCCTCTTTTTTGTCTCATGCTGCATCTCCAGTACCACATTTGGTCTTAGGTGGCTTTAATTCATGGTGATTTTTGATTCACTCAGACCAAACCGGGTGATCCGGTAATTCAGCCGGGCACTCAGACCATTCATAGTTTCAAATTTGGTTTTAGGCTGCATTTTTTTCAGTTTGGTATACCAGTATTAAATTTTCTTTCTTATTATTTGGCTTTCAGGTTAGGACTGAATGCATGTTCCTGCATACCAGGCTTTCAGTTTTGGGTCATGCAAACCGATTTTGTCATAATAGCTTGCATATATATAGGAGTGATTGGTGTTCATTGCTATACGAAATAATTCGCTAGCCGCTGGGATCTAGGTCGATTTGTGGAGTGTCGCTTAGCAGCGGTAAGTGACTAATTAGTTTCGGTATATGACTCAAAAATATTATACAATACCGCGGACATTTTCAGTACTGCATTTTGACAGTACACCTATTGCACCAAAATGAATGATTAATATCTTAATGGTACTGAAGTATTATCATTTGCCTTCTTGTAAAAAAATTGCAGTTTAGTACAAGGAAACACCCACCTAGCACAGCCAAACTTTCAGGCTTGTTCTTGAAAAAACTTTGCAGAGCAGTTTTTCTCCTTTTCATCATTCAATTTTGCTCTTGAATCTTCAGTATTTAGCATTGGGAAGTAGAACATCTTTCTTTAGAGGCTTCAGGGCTTATTTGTAATATCACCTTATGATTTGTATTCTAATCATTAAGCTAGACTTACGTAAGATGCTTAAATGTAGCAAATATTGTCATCATCATGGATCATATTGATATTTTGTTGACACATCGCTCCCCAAAAAAATCAGACTTCCGATATTACTACAATTGAGGATATTTGTATATTTGGGCCTTGAGTTGAGGATCTTTTGATGAATGATTCATTTTATTAGAGAAGAAACAGAATGATCTTCTGCTGATTTGCACACATTGTCAAATTGCTTTCTCTTTTTTTGGGAACAAGGCTGTTATTATTTGCATTATTAATGTATACTATCTGGTAATCGAGGGAAACAATGTAACCCAGTCTCATTCTTCATGCAGGTTCAAGTTGTTGATGTAAACCCTTCATGTCGTTGGGATTTCACACGGCAAATTCAAAATCCCCAACCAGCCAAAGCTGGACTCCATTGTTACTTCACCTGAGAATAAAGTGAAGGGGAAGGGCATTTAGTTCCCGTGCGGTGCTGCGATGTGCCAGTTGTTTGTCAACGGCTGCCTTGGCTAGAGTGACATTGCTGCAGGATTACCTGCCTCAGGATAGACTCAAGTGTAGGACGTCTCCAGTGCAGTGCGTTCAGGTAAATATTTTTCTCGTGTGGATGATAGCGGTGAGAATGGGAGTTGTAGCTGAGAATTAGAACTTGATATGCTCCCTTGATTACTAGAACGGAATCGATGATCAGTTGTAGCTATGTGAGGACAATATGTTGTTTACTTGGCAAATGTGATCTGTGACATGTTGGCACTGCTATATGTTTATGCACAGAGCATTAGCAACTTTGTCATATATCATGTTGACAATGTTGTTTACTTGGCAAATGTGATCTGTGACATGTTGGCACTGCTATATGTTTATGCACAGAGCATTAGCTACTTTGTCATATATCATGTTATTCTTTGTTGTATTATCTCGGGTTTTTAGGCACATACACAAGACCCATGCTTGACATGTGTGGCTGTGTGCCGGCAGTGCCAGGTTGTGCGTGGGTTTTATCTATTGTTTTAGCCCTTAATCATGTTTGCCTTCAATGCATGTCATCTTGTGTTGGTTATCTACGAAGAAGGTTTCTTTGATACACGACAAAGCTATTGCACGTAAGAAAGGACATCAGTTGTAATCCTTGAGTGTCGGGTAACGATTATTTTCTAATCGATTAAATTATTGTGCAACAGAAAAAAAAAAATACCACGGTAATGTAAACAATTATACCTTATTCTACGGTATATGTCTGCGTGAAATAGATCTAAAGCCACACATATATATGGTGAGTATAACATACTTTGTTTTAAGGTTTTGTGAGAGATTTTTCAAGGCACGCAGTATTGCTCATTTGATAGGTATTAATATTTACATATATACTTGAACCTGTGTATAGGATGGTATGGAGATACGGCAGAACTTTTTCTTGGATTTATTGGTGCACGAAAGAAATGGATATCGGATTTATTGGCGCACGAAAGAAATGGATATCGGAGATTTTTTCCTGCCGATATAAAACATTATCTTAGTCACATCACGGAAATGTCTATAAAGTAGAGTTTGTGAGCCTGCGACGCCGCGCTCTCCGTGACTGTGTTGATTTCATAAACTTTGTTTTTTGAATTAAATATCACTTTAATGTTGGTATTTATTTTTTACGGTATTATTATCTTATTGTGCGATCCATATGTTTTTAATATAAATTGTTAGCTATTCCGTAGCGTACGAGCACGCTACCTAGTAGAGAAGATAAGGCCAAAGGGTTAGAGGCTTCTCAAACTACGCTTGCCAGAATCATCTATGTTTTTATGTAATCTTTTTTTAGGAATGATGTGAAAAAGGAATACACCCCGTTCTTTTTGTTCACCGGTCTTTCTATTCTATGGTCATATAGTTGGCGTGTGAAAATATCCTGAAATCTTTTTCGTCTCCATGGCAAGTGGCAGGACCAAAGTTACGGCCACTTGGATAAAACCTCGACCCAACCGACAGGAACAGGGCAAAGGATATGCCACAACAATGGTCGTCGCCAAATGCTTTGGTGCACTATGTGTGCGCCCCTTTTTGGCTTTCACCTCATAAAATCCAGTGCTTGAGCATCATCCCCATGAAAGCGATTTTTTTTGGGCAGCTTTCAGGAAGCACAATGTACGGAACACGTTCTGCTACAGATTAGAATGACCTGGTGCAGTTCCGGCCGGAATCTTCAGAAGAGATTGGATAGGTCATAGGTGAGATGTGGCAAATATGCAAATATGGCCTTGCTGCTTAAACAATATAAGTCGATTATAAGGTGTCACCGACTCACCATCGCTTGTTGAATTTGGTTGGATTTGGCTCATTATATATTCAATAAAATCAAAATAAATTCCAATATCCAAAACAAATGCTATATGCGATAAAGGTGTAATCTCATATATATGGGAATTGACAAGAGGTTGACTCAATTTAAATAGATTGTTATTTATGTGTATTTGTTATATGAAGTTGAGACATATGCAAGGCGTGCACGCCCCACCACCGAGCCATGGCGTGCGACGTGATGAGGGCGCCCCTTTGCTTCCTTGTTCCAGAGCTCAAGTGTTTCCCGACAGACGTGCTAGTACATGGTGAGAAGTCTTTCAAGGAACATTTAAGCCCTCTTTGGCACGGCTCATCCAAAACGGCTTCACCGGTGAAGCCAAAACCTGTGAAGCCAGAAAAACTGGTTTTTTTCCGGCTTCTAGTTCATTTTAACCCCGGCTTACAAAACGGCTTCACGCTACAGTGTCTCGATTTACATAAAATAGATGAAGCCGAAGCCGACATAAGCCGTGCCAAAGAGGCCCTTACACGACATCCTCTTTGCACTGCAACAAGCAAGAATGCCGCCAGTGCCTTCAGGGTTGATCCTACTTCAAACTACTCCCGGGTCTTTTCCCTTTTCCGTATGATAATAATCAGTATGTTCATCATTAGCATGTCTCGTTAGTCAAGTGCAAAACTGCAAGGTTACACACATGCGCATGTGTAAAAAACATATGATTTTCGTATAATACCGAGTTAAATCATTTTAAATTTAACCAAATCGATATACAAAATATCAATACTATTTTGTATTATATAAATGTTGATACATTTTTTAATAGATTTGGTCACACTTTAGAAAGTTTGACTAAGGAATTGTATTCTTTTAAGGACAGAGATATTATTTGCATAAGAGTGAGCATTAGGGAATATTTGCTCCCCCAACTAGCATAGGGTCTAGTGAAAGCGAAATATACTACCTTTTTCGGTTTGTCCTGAAAATGATACAGTTCTAATTACGTCCTTAGCCAAACTATGTAGGTACCATGCATGCTAGGATTGCATTATTTGGCAAAGGGGCCGGGGTATGCTAAAGTGGTTAGCTGGTTTGCATTCTGCGGCATGTCGTCTATGATGTAAAATAATATTTTGTGCACATCACAAGTTAACCGCAGTCACAATCAGTGTAAGCCTGTTAGGCGCATCACATTTGTCGCCTTGACTACAGAATGTGACATACACGATGTAACTTCTTCAGATGGTATATATGATTATTGTTTCAAAATATATAGTACATACAAAACGTGCTCTAATTAAGATTCTATATATAGTTATGAAGGATAAAGGAAAATTGACACCCGTACCTTCTTTCACATGGTATGGAACCCGTTTGTTCGTTTGACCCACCGATTCTAGTTATTCCAGCTGGCTAATTAAGTCATAAAATATAATTAGGTCATTTTGTCCATGTGATGAATTAACGAGAGCGAGTGCAAATTCAGGATCCGTTGCGATTGTTTTTCCTTCGTGAGAAAAAAAAGGGATCAGGCCGGCCACGGTTATCCTAAACAAATTGGTGACACCGTCCACGGTTGTTGGGTGATAAGGTTTAAGCTATGACTCATTGACTCGGTGCTACGTGGGCATGCACCTCCATCATATCCGATCCCTTGGAGGCTTGGATTGGATGGTTATCCGATACAATAATGCATGACCATATACTAATTTTTGGCCATCATCAATCGGGAATATACTACTTTTTGGCCGCGGGGCACGGGCAGTGGTGCTCCCCAAATTTATGATTGTGGTGTTGCATGGACCGCCGCGCGCGGTGGGGGCCTGCGCTCATAGCATAGCATAGCAGCGAAAATCGACATGCATGATTCATGCACGAATCCATCAGCATCGCCTCAAAAAGCAATGGAGTTGAGTTGACGAGTGGCGAGGAAAGCATGGATGAATTCGATCGAGTTGAAGACATAAATATTATTATCTGCTGCTCGGCGTAGTACGCTAGTCGCTAGAGATGAATAATGAATCTGACCATGTCTGAGCTCTCTACGCTCACCTGTTTATCTTTATATATCTCACCATCAGTCAGTGCGATGTAGAGGGTGTTTAGTTGTTCAGTCGCTTCTAAAATTTATGTCACATTAAATATTTAGGTAGTAATAAAGAGTATTAAATATAGATTAATTACAAAACCAATTATATAGATAGAGGCTAATTTGCGAGATGATTTTTTAAGCCTAATTAATTTATCATTAGCACATGTTTACTGTAGCACTATGTTGTCAAATCATGGGCTAATTAGGCTTAAAAAAATCGTCTCGTAAATTAGTCGTAAGTTGTGTAATTAATTTCATAATTAGTCTATATTTAATACTTTATGTATGTGTCTAAACATTCAATGTGACAGAAATTTTAGGAGACCTGTAGAAACCAAACTGGGCCGTAGGCGAGGGATATTATATGCTGATGCGACCGTCGGTGGACGCACTTTTGAAGCTGCATGATGTCCCTACGTGTGATAAGCTAATAACGCGCTCTGGCCACGCGCGCCAACACAGAAAAAGGGGACGGAACGGAAAGATAAGCCTTGTGGATGGCGCCGTGATGACCGGACTGATAGATGATACTACGCGACATCTTATCACGGGACCTGTGGAGCACCGAGCACACGAGCACTACTGCAACTCCGTCGGGGCCCGGCCGCCGGCGGCTGGGCCACGCGCCCGCGCCCCGTGGTGAGGAGGGCTGGTGCTGATTTGGCCGTCGCGCGAGCAGGCACAAGTTGTTGTCTGCACGGATTCGTTTCGATCGGACGATTGCATTGCCTCCACTTCCAACACGATCGTAAATTTCCAGTGGCTTGTCGTTAATTTCCAGCCGAAACAATATTTTTCTCTCACACAAACCAGATAGCAGTACTTCTTCACGAATCAGCAACGATATGAACCAGCCAATCAAACAGGCTGCTAGATGGCGCGCGCGGCAGGTCCACGAGGCCGCCGGGCTTCTGCGCTCCCACCTCCGAAGGCGACGCGCACCCGATCCATCGTGCACTCCCTGCCGAGCTCCGAGGACCCAGGGGCTGTCGTCACCGCGCACGCACGCCTCTTCTGTTCCAGCCGAAATCACCCGCCAGTTAGTTGCCCTGTTCGTCAGGCAAATGCTTGCGTGCGTCGGAACTCGGAAACGAACCATTACCAAGGCCGGACGGATTGGAACGCCACGATCACGAGTCCTTTTCTTCTTCTGGTACCTCTGTTTCACGTGGTGGAACTTCCGGAACGTTCATGCATGTGTACTACGTAGTAGAGTGTTCCTGAAGCAATCCGTCACCACCTCCGGACAAGTGTGCGGCTGGAACATGTTTTTTTTTATTCAATTCAAATAATAGAACGCGAGCCGCTATTTGTTTGACTCTGATTTCGGCCCTCCCTTTTTTCCCGCCTGGCATGTAGCGAGGCTCACAAGTCAGAACTAGGATCAGGCTCTCGACGTGTGCTAAACTCAACTACGAGTCACGCGACCGCGTGTTGCTAAGGCTTAGTAGCTTGGTTCTTCATCCCCAACTCGCCTAAGCTAGCACTGCAAAAGGCAAACTTTTCAGCTGCTTGTGGCTGGAGAGTGGCCGGAGTACGTGAGCACGAGTCCACTGCTGCGCCGTCGACGCGACATGTTTGGAAGGAGGAGAGAAGTAGTGAACGGCTTTGTCTTGTTCATCCACGGCGCGTGTACGCCGACGAGCTAAGGCCTAGTCAGACGCTTGTCATGGGCTCATCATGGCCAGTATCCCAGAGGCCGTTGCAGCATCCTACTTCGGGTTGCCTTCCCACGGCCGCCCTTTCAATTCGGCTTTAGTAGGCTTTAGCTCCCTGATTTGATTCAGAAAAGGATCGCGGCCAGATTCATCCCAGCTTTCGGGGGCTGCCGTGTCATCGACCCACCAGGAATTAATCTGGAAGCAGCATGTACACTAGTAGGCATGGAAAAAGCTCTCCGTTTCTCGACCAGCTTCGTGGTCTGCTCAAGTTCAGCACACGGTCGACGGGCTTGCCAGGTTTCGGTTCATTGAACATGCCCGGGTTTTCACCGCGACCAAAAGTGTGTGTTTATTGGACCGATCTGGGTTCATGCATCGTCCGTGTGCTGGCAAAAAAGGTCCTGAACTCGAGGGTGATGGCAGTACCATACTGGCATGTGTTTAATTTTAGGGGAAGTCCACTTGGCAACGACAAGAGAAGGTGCCTACAGCCTGCCCAGGCATTGGCTTGCCGAGTCAGTCTTTGATCGAAATCAGAAATCTCCAAAGATATTAGTCGTGGAGTACTGAATGAACGAAAACAAACATGCTGATATCTATAAATATGACTAACTCTCTGTTAGTAGCATGGCAAGGTGCCAGCTAGCCATTGGTCAGTGAATCTTTGGTCGAAATCTGTTAGATATTTATCTGAATTTAGGCATGCTTTAATTCAGAATGTTGACAAAAGATTTTGTGACATCAGATATGTGTCTGTGTGGCCTACTCGCAATAGGAAACATGATGAACATCATAGTGAACATATGTATTGTACTGAATATAACAAATTCAGTAAAGACAGAGATATACACAGGGTCTGCTAGATGCGTCGTTTCTCACTAGTCGAAATAGTACGTTGCTCGATGTCATGGACCTCAGTCGATGGAAGCAGTTGTCACAATGTATCTCACAAACGTCCACCAGAGAGTAGACAATGTAGTCGTTCATATGATCGTCGCAGGAAGAAGACATCTATCGCTAGTCATCGAGAACAAGATGTGTGGTGATGATTGTTGGGAAGGTTTCAGTAGTCACGCAGTGATGTGCTCCTCAAAACCTGATTTGCCCATACACCCAAGTAAGGATGGCAACGGGGATGTACCCGTCGGGTATCACCGGAACGTTCTCTTCCCCGCTACGGAGAATTCATCCCGTCCCCGTTAACTGTCTCGGGTATAGATTCTTGCCCATCCCCGTACCCGTCGGGCATCGGTCGGGTAACAGATACCCGACGGGTAGTGCATACCCGATAAACAAGGACACTTGGGATCACAGCTTTGCAATCGGAGACATTTCTTCTTCACCCGGGTATAAGTGTCGGAGTCTCATAGATGCCGAGGAGAAAAAGCGAGGTTGCGAGGAGGACGAGCAAAGGTGGCAGAGAGACCGAACTGAGGAAGCGAGAGGCACGAGCGCTCGTGAGGCAGACGTGCTTGTGCTGCTGGCGGAGATGGTGAGGAAAAATTGAACTAGGGTTCCTAGAACACACAAACTATATATATGATTGTTCAGATTTGGACCAAAATACCTATGTTAAGCTTCTTTGGGCCTAATACTCGCATGATAGCTCAAATAGTTGGGTTCTCCAACGGGTAAACAGGGAACGTTTCCGTACCCGCTATACCCGTCGGGGATGGATTCTTGCCCATTTAGATACCCGCCGGTAAAGATATGATCCCATCCCCGTTCCCTAATGAATCAAATACCCGTCGGGTATCGGGGCCCCGTTGCCATCTTTACACCCAAGTAGCTGGTGTCGCATATGGGCATTGGTTCTCAGAGGCCTATTATCCCAACGTCTGCGCGCGCAGGAGCTAGGACGCTGAAACTAGAAAGCAACAACAATAGAAGAACCCCTCTTATAGGCATGGGAGATCGAAGGCAAAGAGTGGAGGATGAACCTAGACATCATGAAGGTGTTCATCAATTACCAGTAACCCCGCAACCATAACCATAAAAGTTATTAGTAGTTGCAGCCATAACCATGACCGTTACAAGTTCAACCATCAACAGTAATAAAGCCATCATTAATAAAGCCCAAAGTAACTAAACCAGCTCACCCGACACTATCAGCCTGTTCGCTGGGTCGTATTTGGCTTATAAGTCATAGCTTATCAGCTAACGAACAATATTTTTCTCTCACACCAAACCAGCCAACGGTACTTTCAGCCATGGCTTATAAGCCAAACCAGCCCAAACGAACAGGACGCATGTCGTGGTGGTCCAGTCCAGCCCAAGTCCATGCACGTCGCATCACACAATCTCTTTGCACCTACTCCCTCCGTTAAGCATCCTGTTCGTTTTGCTTATAAGCCGTACTTTTTCAACCAACAAACAGTATTTTTCTCTTACAACAAATCAGCCAACAGTACTTCCAGCCATGCTTTATCCAAGCGAGCAGGGCGAAGATGTTTGGCATTTCTAGATACATGACTTTTGTTTTTTTGAACATTAAATACAGCAGGGGAAGTACCCATGATACATGACTTTTGTTATGGACTTAGATATACACTATGTCTAGATACATACTAAAAGAAATGTATCTAGAAAAGTTAAAATATTTTATAATTTGAAACGGAGTGATGTTTTGGCTTTTTTTTAGATACATGCTTTTACTATGTATTTAGACATTACGTATGTCTAAGTGCATAGCAAAAACTATGAATTTAGAAAGTCTAAAACGTATTATAATTTGAGATGAAAGGAGCAGTATTTATTCTGGATCTTAGAATTTATTTAATTTTATTTGGACCTGATTTGTCTGGAGATACAATGCATTAATCAGATTTGGCTGGATATACAATGCATTAATCAGATTTGGCTGGATATACAATGCATTAATCAGATTTGGCTGGAGATACCACTGCATCTAAAGCTTTCAAAACTAAATCAATTGCTGCCTATTATAACATTATTAAGACGGTACACTTGGCATGAAGAAAGCATCCCGACGTTACAAGCTGTAGCCTCCTCACCTGACCGTGGAATGGGCCCGATTCATACCCCACTCCAGCCACAGTCGTCCGTTCCTCCGCGCCCGCGGCCGGCGGCTCACAGCCGTCCACGGCACCGAGAGTACGCTCAGCCACAGAAGATCCTGGCATCGCCTATAAATTGCTCACCACCTTGTGTTCCCCTCCCCGCACCGCTGTGAAGTTGAATCCATTCCCAAGCCCGAGCCCGATCTCCTGCTCCTCTGCAACGCACGCACCACACGCTCCCATCCCAATGGCCCAGACTATGGCCGCCACCTCCGAGTTGGTCACCCTGAAGCGCCCGTTCGGCAACGATGGCTTCGGTGACAGCAGCAACGGCAGCGTCGCCGAGGAGAAGCCCAAGACGCGCCGCCGGGAGGCGGACCCGGCGGCGGCGCTGGCCTCGGCGCGGCACGAGTTCGGCGAGCACGGCGGCGTGAACATGTCCATCGAGGCGTCGGCGACGTTCACGGTAATGGAGCCCGACACCATGCGGCGCCTCTTCGCGGGCGAGCTGGGCCCCGACCGCGGCGACATGTACATCTACAGCCGGCACTTCAACCCGACGGTGCTGGCGCTGGGCCGGCAGATGGCGGCGCTGGAGGGGACCGAGGCCGCCTACTGCACGGCGTCCGGGATGTCCGCCATCTCCGCCGTGCTGATGCAGCTGGTGGGCGCCGGCGGCCACGTGGTGGCGTCGCGGTGCCTGTACGGTGGCACCCACGCGCTGCTGGCCCGGTTCCTGCCGCGCACCTCCGGGGTGCGCGCCACCTTCGTGGACGCCGACGACGAGGCCGCCGTGCGCGCCGCGGTGGTCCCGGGGGAGACGCGGGTGGTGTACGTGGAGACCATGTCCAACCCGACGCTGGCCGTCGCCGACATCCCCATGCTGGCGCGGGTGGCGCACGAGGCGGGGGCCAAGCTCGTGGTGGACAACACCTTCACCCCCGTGGTGGTCTCGCCCGCGCGCCTCGGCGCCGACGTCGTCGTCCACAGCGTCTCCAAGTTCATCAGCGGTGGCGCCGACATCATCGCCGGTAAGGACACGTCCTAGCCTCCCTCCGATCCTCTCCGCGTTGTCATCGGCGTGTGCATGCGACGACAAAATTAGAAACGCCTCACTGACAGTCTGTGGTTGGAATTTACTCCTACCTAGCTGCGAAATGGACGTTCTACGACGCGCTGGCGCTGCATTAGCGGGATGCATGCATGGTTAATTAATTATTACAGCACTTGCAAATTGCACTTATAGAAAATTAATAACTCTATCTTAAGCGTTGTTGCATACGAGATTACGAATAGTAGATACGTACCAGTCGACCCTGGTATTTGTCCAGTACGGTTACGTGAGTGTGTTCCAGTGAAGCTGGGACCTCAAAAGCTAGTCGTAGCCGTCCTTGGTCACATGGAATCTCTGGCCGGGGGCTGGGGGGATATTCTACATGGGAAAATTGTCAAAAGAAATTACCGGTCTAGCAGATTATACCATAATAAACTTAGTGCCGGGGTAATAGCAGAAATCGGCAGACCGTACATCAGTGATGACCACATGAGTACATGACACATGAGTCCATCACTGCATCGCTATCTCTATCCCCAGCAGCCGTGGATCAATTTGGTAACGGAGGAAGCACGTGCGCCGCGCTTTTTAAGTTGTTTATGTCGTGTTTGGTTTTGTCCTCCTAAACTTTAGTCACCTAAACAAGGGACTAAACTTTAGTCACTGGGTGTTTGGTTTGGGTGTTTAGTTGAGGTGTTTGACTTTAAAGTGACTAAAATGTGAGGTTTAGTCCCTTTGAGCAATAATTTAATGACTAGTTGGCTAAAACTTATTTAGTCACCATGTTTGGCTAAAACCCATTTAGTCATAGTCGAAAATTCCTAAGTCAGGGTTTTGCTGGGCTCAGATCACTAGGTTGATCCGCACTCCACTAGACAAATTCTGCTGCAGTGTTCACCCTCTACTTTAACTCACACTACTACAAGAATGGTTTCTAGGAGCGGCTACTGAGGCTTTGTAGAGATGGCTCGGCCAGCCGCCTCTATTATACCGTCTCTATAAATCATGCATTTGTAGGGACGGTTTTCAGACCGTCCTTATAAATCAATTTGTATCGATTTGCCACCTCTACAAATCGATTTGTAAGTGCGGTTATAGTACCAGTCGCCCCTATAATACCTGTTTGTAAGAGTGGTTCAGCCTAGAACTGTCCCTACAGTACATTTTTCTGCAAAAAAAATTCAAATTCGACCAGGACAAATATATATAATTCAAATCCGACCACAAGCACAAGAGCATTATATAAACTATCATTACAAGTCTAATTCACAAGAATATATACAATCCATCATTAAATAGACATAATTCACAAGTCTAATTCGTTCCACAAGTCCAAATCGTCCCACAAGGTAAGACCAATATCAAATTCCATATACATTATTATCAACGGCCTAGAGCTAGCCTTTCAATCTTACGAAGGTGTTGGTACTGAGGATTTCAAGTCCCTCTTTCAAACCGGAAAGTGTTCTGCAAAATGCAATAGTAAATATATTAGATACGGAGCAACCACACTGAAGGTGCAATTGCAATTATAAATGAGGCACAATTGTTTTGAGTAAACACTAATAAACCATAGAGAGAGATAAGGAAACTCTACTAATGGCATTTCTCACTATGATGCATACGAAGAAACATGTTTCTTTACATATTTCTGGTTTTGTTTTTTTTTGGGGAAAAATACAATAACAAAGAAGAAATGTGATGTTTTTCACTGCAATTGTGCAGTTCGAAATCTGCTTGAATAGTGTAGTAGGTTTTGGGAGCTGTTAGATGTTCTCATGAGTCCTTTAGTGAAAGCAGATCTCAATTTTGAAGCATATAAACATGTTTTTGCATAGTTTACAAATAATGTATTATTACAATGAAGAAAAAATACACTGTAAAAAACAACTAAATTAAAAATCAGTAAAAAAAAAGGAAGAATACTTTACTAAGGATGCATCCAATGGCGAACTTAACAATTACAGTAGTATATAAGCTTGACTTTTTCTACAGTGATTCCTCAAACATAGTAAGAATTTAAAGGCAAGACAAATAGTAAGTTTCTAGAGCTCCTAATTTTTAGATAGTCTAATAGGATTGTCAAGGTTGTTTGTGTGCTGCACACAGACACTCATCCAAACACAAAGAGAGGATATATATCATGTCCAGGACAAGAAAGCCTCATTCAAGATAGGTAGCAAGGACTAGAAATTTCAGTATACAAAAGTTTATCCATGGGTGCCCTTTCACACTTCGCGGGTCACATATTTGAATGGCCATATTTACCATAAGTTGCAACATATATATCAAAAAAAATTATCTAACTGACAACAAGGATATAGTGCATTACATTCGTAGTCTGGTTCATACATCAGTTCTAAGTTGTATAATGCCATAATGGAAAACTTTACAAAAACAAACAATTGACACTATCAAACTAGCAAAAATCTGAATATCTGTAATGACTTTTACCATATGGGAAGTAGTAGGTTGGTTTGCCAATGTTGCAGCGAATTTCCTGACAAAATTGCAAGACATACTACTTCATTAACCTGATATATATGGTAATTTGATCTAGGATGGTAAGTAGTAACTAGTAGTGAGGTGTTAGCTTGCAAACCTGGTGGTGACAGGACAGTGTCCGACAAAACCAGTGTGATCTTTAGTATTTACAGCAGCGGCTAGTTTCCTGAAGCAATGAAATCAAATCAATTAGAGATCCAGTTCGTGCAAGCTACAAGTGATTAACAGGTCCAATCTACAAAAAATATATTGATCCAATGATTAGCCTTATGAAAGAAATAAACACTGCCCTGCTACAATGTTAGTTTTCAAAGCAGCAACAACAGATTCTATCACATAGGATGCGATGTTGCTGGAGCCTTTAAAGGGCCTGGACTGAGGCGTCAGCTTCAGGAAAATCACCTTGGCACTCTTGACTATCTGCAATCACAGAAGGAATTATTTGCAGCTATTAATTTGCCATCTTGAATAATTTGCAGTTATTGAATTCTGAGTTCTTAATATCTCCATACCTGAATTGCACAACACTACATATTCTAAGTGCTAACAGCAAAAGCCAAATAACTAAGAATGTTCTCCAAAGTGGTGTCTCCACTACTCCAGTACAACACATAACAAAAATGAATGGGAAAAAATTATGTGATGCCATTAAAATTGTCGTCCAACTCCCACCCACATGCAGACTAGTGTATTGAGAATCTAGAGAAAATTAACTTCCAGTAGCATACAAGTATTACACTGAAAATACTGCTACCGAATTGCCGACTAATTAGCAAGATATTGATGCAAACCTTAATCCGCAAGCCCCTAGCAGCACTGCACACCATGGGCGGCACGCACCTGCAGTGTAGTTTGACGAGGCAGATCAAGCACGTGATTGCGGGACATAGAGCAAACCATCCAAAGGACGAATGGGGAGGAGTAGGGGTACCCGAATGGAGCACAGATGCACACGATCTGGACGCCCCGCCCAAGGCCGCCGCCGCGATATGGACGGGCCAACCTTGTCAAGTCGCCGCAGATGCACTCGAAGAAGACGGCTCTCCTCTGCGTCGCCCTTGGCTAGATCGAGGCAAGGAGGCCCTCCTCCGCATCGACGTTGGACGGATCGAGCCTAGATGGCTCTCCTCTACGCCATCCTCCGCGCCGCCCTCGACCAGATCGAGGCCAGGCGACATCCTACGTGTCGACCTTGGACGGATCGAGGACGGATTGAGGACAGGCTAGCCGGAGCGAGGTTGGACGACCCTCCTCCGCACCGCCCTTGGCTGAATCGAGGTGAGACGGCCCTTCTCCAGCGTCGATAGTGCCTCTGCTCGAGTCCCCGCCACCACGCCTCCCTAGGACACTTGTTCCGTGCGTTGCCGCCTCAGCCGACCATGGCCACGTCGTCGTCTCAACTGGCCTAGGTCGTGGCACTAGAGAGGAGTAAAGATGGGAGAGAGGGGCGACGTCCAGTCGGGAGAGGGCGGGATCCAGCTAGGGTTTCTCCCGAGGGATGCTAGTTTTATAGGGCCTGTTTGGATGGAAGCCTGGAGTACTTGCCTGGCAAAAAGTGTTGCCTGGAAGTTGCCTGAAAAATCGATGGAATCTACCTGGCCAGGCAAGTTACAAGATAGTTCGTTTGGTTGGAAGCATGTGCCTGGAAAGGCTAATAAAAGATACAGTACATATTTAAAAGCGAGTAATAAAAGGTATAATACCATATTTAAACATACACGGTTATGGTCTGAAAAAACTATTGTGTGTCTAATAAAACTTTAATTTCTTTTGTTTAAATAATATATATGAAGACAAATAAAGGATTTAAATAAATAATAGAAAACAATAACCTACACACAAAACAGTGATATCAATGAACAGTAGCTGCACCAATTTAATATCTCGCCGGTAGGAAATCCTTTTAGCAGTAACAGTAACAGTTCTAAGAAGTATTTGAAATAACACAGTGTGTTAATGGATAGTTCTTCAAATATTTAATAGTAGAAGACCATCACATCGTACCTAATTGCATACCAGGCAAACAAAGCAGCACCAGGCAATCGATTTTGCTCGCCTGGGCGTTGAAGCATTGCCTGGTGCAGGCAGTGACCCAGGGTTCAATCCAAATGAGCTCCAGGCAAGCTCTAGGCCACTTGCCGGCCAGGCAAATGAGACCCAGGGCGTCAACCAAACGTGCCCATATAGCGTGAGAGTATTGCTGACCGTCCCATCACAAAATCAACGGTCAAGATCATGGGCCAAACACAGTGGGGGCGACCGGTAATAGCCGTCTCTACGTACCAGTCGCCTCTACAAATCGACGTATTTGTAGGGGTGGTTACTGTGCTGGAGCCCGAGCACGTTACTGTAGAGACTACTCCAATGCCGGTCGCCCCCTTAAAAAAAAAAGCCTCGTTGCTACGAACTATTTCTCCGCTTGCTACCCCTCCGTCTGTGCCTGGCACGCACGCTCCATGTGTTGCACATCAGGTATGGCGAAGCTAGGCCAGGGGCAGCGGGGCCTCCGCATGGCCGATCCATATATCCTCTGCCGATCGCAGACGCCTCGTGTCTAATCATTTTGTCTGCCGCACCTTTTCCTTGCAACTTCAATAATGCATCGGTGTGCGACCCACAGCAGGAGTACGTGCGTGGCTTTTGTCCTGACTCCCCTGCCACGTACTACGTACAAACGGCATCCCGCAAGACCTGACCGTGCCTGCTTGTCGGCTGGCCAGGCCTCCATCACGCCTTGCCGCGTGCGTGGAGTCTCGAGCTGTGTTGAGTTCGTGAAATTTAGAAATTTGGCTACGGTAGCATTTTTGTTTTTATTTGGTAATTAGTGTTTAATTATAGATTAATTAGGTTCAAAACGTTCGTCTCGTGATTTCTAACTAAACTGTGCAATTAGTTTTTTTTCGTCTACATTTAATACTCCATACAGTATAGTGTTTAATCATGGACTAATTATGCTCAAAATGTTCGTCTCGCAATTTCCAACCAAACTATGTAATTTGTTTTTTCGTCTACATTTAATGCTCCATGCAACGTATCGTAAAATTCGATGTGTATAGCACTTTTTGGAAACTAAACAAGCACCGAAATACGTGGAGTATACGTATTGAATTTGAATCTGATGCTAGTGTCTGACCTTGACTTGATGTGCTAACTGGTGTACCTACGCTCTTTGCAGGCGCGATCTGCGGGCCGGCGAGCCTGGTGAACGCGATGATGGACCTGCAGGACGGGGCGCTGATGCTGCTGGGCCCCACGATGAACGCCAAGGTGGCGTTCGAGCTGTCGGAGCGCCTCCCGCACCTGCCGCTGCGGATCCAGGAGCACTCGCGCCGCGCGCTGGCGTTCGCCACGCGGATGCAGCGCCTGGGCCTGCGCGTGCTGTACCCGGGCCTCCCTGACCACCCGCACCACGCGCGCCTGGCCGCCATGGGCAACCCCGGGTACGGGTCCGGCGGGATGCTGTGCCTCGACATGGGCACCGAGGAGCGCGCCAACCGCCTGATGCACCACCTCCAGAACACCACCCAGTTCGGCCTCATGGCCGTCAGCCTGGGCTACTACGAGACGCTCATGTCCTGCTCCGGGAGCAGCACCAGCAGCGAGATGCCGCCCGAGGACCGCGCCCGGGCGGGCATCTCCCCGGGCCTCGTCCGCATGTCCGTGGGCTACAACGGCACGCTGGAGCAGCGCTGGGCGCAGTTCGAGCGCGCGCTCGCGCTCATGCAGCCGCCGACGCCGACGCACCACCTCAACCTCAAGGGCGCCGCCGCCGACCGCGACGGCACCGACGCTGGCAACAACCACCGCAAGCACTGACGCTTGCCCTTCCGACTTCCGAGTGTGCATGCATGCATGGTCATATGTTTGTGGACTTGTGTCGTGTTCGGTCCTGTTCGCTTATCTTATGATCCGTACTTTTCAACTTTTTTTTAGTCAGAACAGTGTTTTTCTCTCACAACAAATCAGCTGGAATGGTCTTTCGTATATATACTAGTAGTACCATTGAAGTAAGGTTAAACACCACCGTCTGATCCCTCTGGTTCAGATGGATATGCCAGCGCAAGCGGCTTGATCTCTGGGGAACTTGGGAGTGAACCTGAATAAATGGGATGCGTCTTTAACGGTTTCCTCCTTAATCTCTCTCTCTATATATGAATCTTACGAGAAGAAAGTTCACGGCTGCCCTGTTTCAGAGTTTAAGTATGATGGTTGTAGAAACATGCATACACAACTTCTTGAGATCTGCATACTGCAACGCTATTTAAATCAGTGAGCAGGGTTTGCTGCCAGTGGAAATCTGAACTCAGCAAAGAAACCGCCCCTCTACTCTCATCTGACACCATTGTCTGGTCCAGAAATGCATCACCGGAATTTTTGCTCTGTTCTGTTGTCTGGTCATGTTTGACACTGAGATTCAGGTTCAAAATCATGCTGGGTTTGGTATTGAGACTCAGATTCCTGCACATGATCAGGCAGTCTGGAAAACATTCTGGACCATCTTCTTGGGAGCTGCCATCGCCGCGGACTCAAGCTCTGAGATCTCAGCAGAACTCAGCCTCCAGCCGAGCGCGCCCAAGTTCTCCTCGACATGCCTGACCGTTTTGACGCCTGGGATAGGAATTGTGCCTTTGCAGATGCACCAGTTGATGGCCACCTGCGTTGGTAGTATGGCGTCATCTTCGGATTACGAGGCACAGTTTGATGATCCAGTGCTGTGTAGTTGTGGCATGCTGGTACGATCATAGAATCGTTCAGCAAGCCGTTCTGCACTCGGTAAGCACGTACCTGAGACATGGTTTTCCCCTTCTTTTCGGCAATCCTTCTCAGACAAGACAGCAAAGACTCCAGCCCAGGAAGAATTTGTCGGAACAGCACTGACCTGCAGGGCAGAGTACAGATAAACAGACCCTGAGAACGTGCACTCATCAACTATCAAAACAAGAGTTCAGAAACAAAACACAAAGGCTCTCAATCCCAATCCGATCACCTTGGTCCTTTTGGGAGGTTAGAAGCATCATATTTCCCAGTGAGCATCCCTAGTCCGAGCGGACTATATGCGATGAGACGAATGCCCAATGAATCACACACAGTTTTCAGTTCCATCTGATCGTCACCCATGCTCAGTAGTGAGAACTGAACCTGTATCACTAAGTGCTTTCAGAATTCGGATGATGCAATACTGAATCGGGAGTTGTATAAACATACAGAGCTAACAGTTTCCTGCAGGCACCTGAGCTGAGCTCAAGGGAACTCCTTTAGAAGCTAGATAGTTGTGGATCTTCAGAAGCTGCTTTGGCCCGTAATTGCTGACGCCAACAGCACTTACGAGACCCTAAGAAGCAAAACATGCAGTCAGAATGTGTGCCTAACTGACCGCACAGAGTGAAGTTCAGTAATTTCAGTAATGACATGGCATGATAAATTCATAATCTGATGTGGATGTTTCAAAGTTCAGTGACCTTTTCATACATTTCAACTAGTCCATCCCAGAGGGCGCGCTCCTGCAAGGGTGCATAGTTAGCAGTCGACCAATGCAGCTGCCCTATTCCGAGCCGATCAAGTTGCAATCTTTCCAAAGAAGACCTGAAAATAGGCACTCCATGAGTCACATGAACGCTCAAACTAGGTTATGCTCAGTTTTTGCTTAATAATTCGTAAAGCATTCGTGCTAGTCTGTAAGTTCAGATATTTTGAAGAAAATCTGTACTGAACAGAGTGCAATTTGGTTGGTGTACATGAAACAAACAAATCGGGAGAATACTTGCAGGCGCTGACAAACTGCCCCGATGTAAGTCGCCAAGGATATGCAGCAAACTTAGTTGCAATGATCACATCATCTGGAGATTTAATCGTCCCTGGGATAGTACGAAGGAACAAAATTAAAGCAGTACTGTAACTGAAAAACTGACAGAAAGAACATTACTTCTTGGAGATCCTGAAACCATTTTGAGTCTCTGTGTTAATCTTACCGTCAAACTCAAGGATGAATTTACCGAGTAGCCGTTCACTTTGTCCATTCAGCCTTCCAGTTCCATAAGAGTCAGCAGTGTCAAAAAGGTTTATGCCATTCTTTAGAGCTAGATTGAAGCAGTCCTGAAGTTCGTTGTCCATGCTCTCTTGATAGCCCCAAAGTAGCTGGTTTCCCCATGCCCATGTTCCAAAACCCATGGGGGAAACAGAAAGGGGACCAACTTTCACCTATATTTGTGAACGATAATATACTATCAGGAGATTCAGGTGAAGAAATAGGAATCGACAACCCGTTGAATTATCCGCTAACACTTTTCAGTCATGCAGATACCGTAGTATGTCATGGTTTAGACTTCAGACAGAAATGTGAGGTCATAAAAGATACACGGCTTCCTTATTTGGCTTAGCAGTGGTAATTCGAGCTTCATAATAGCCTGAAACTATAAAAGACCAATTTTGAAAGCTTCACTTGACCATAAGAAACCATATACAAATACAAAACTCCAAAGTTGGTTTGATCAGGTCAATATCCTCTGCCTGATTTCATGATTTGCCAGCATATATTGTATCGTGCCGTCAACTAAATCAAGTCTGTTCAGTTACAAATCATGTATAAAAGCGAACTAGGTTGTGTCAGGTCTTACGAATACCCACCGGGACATTTTTAGCAATAGCAATAGCAATTAAAATAGCAATATCAGGTCTAACCTGTACTGGGAATTAGCAATGGATCGATGCATGATGGACTAACCCAGAAATGCCATTTTTAGATGAAGGCCCTGTTTGGATGCAAAGTATTTTTGAAGTATTGGAGAAATACTATGGTTTTACAAAATACTTTGGTTTTTAAAAGCTACTAGGTGTTTGGACGCAAAAAATCTTGTAGTCTCTAAAACCATGGTTTTGACAAAACCGTAGTCTTTTTGGAGCTTTAGAAACTCCACTCATGACCTCTTTTTTCTAAACCACGATTTTGTGTCTCTTTGGCTTATAAAACCATAGTTTTGTGATACTATAGTTTTTGAAAACCACATCCTCCAATAGTCTTTCTGCTTCTTCTATGCAGAGTTTTGGGCAGCATGAGTTCTTAAATCCAAGACTAAATTTACCATGCACTTCTGTAGGGTTTTGGAAAAAAACAAATGAAATTTAGATTTGTTTGATGAATGCTGTCGGTTATAAGTATACAAAAGGTATAGCTCTGAATCATATTGCTTTTGTCATGTTCGAGAAACCTAGAAATTCAAAGTTCTGGAACAATTCTCTAAAGTGGTTAACAATCCGCAATGATTCTCCATAGAAACATGGCTTCTGATGTAGTGACCTGACAAGTGACAACCCTTGAATTTTACAATTGTAGGGAGCTTATGATTTATGACTATGACATGTACAGTACGCTGCTCCCATTAAATTCCATGGTTAGTGTTGAGAGCTGTGATGTTCCATTTCTCTGAACCTTTTTTTTTTCCATGCGGTGTCTATTAGCACTTAGCAGTGCCGGTCCTTAGCAACCCGCCCTCAATTCGAGTGGTAATTATTTCATTTGGGTAACCCAATGGTTCTTGGGCAACAGATTTTTCAACGATTACCCATAATTTTCCTATTATGTTGTGTGGGTCTGCTACTAGTTCAACCAAACGTCACCCACTTGCATGGCTACATGCTACTGACAAATATGATGCTGACGGAGTATACTAGAGCAAAAGGAGCAGAGGTGTTATTGTCGGTTTCTCTATAATGGAAGGTAGCTCTGCTTCGATACTCTGATTTTAATGCACGGCAATTTTGGTGCCTGACAATTTTGTATTTTTTCATTCATGTTTCATTGAAGCAGGATGACATTCTTGATGGAGTACATTTTATCAAAATTAGTGTAACTGAAACATGAACTGTGAGAAAATCATCCATACAATTGACTATTGTGTTCAATGTCAAATTTCTTGATTTGTCAAGCGGATATATTATCAAATAAAAGTTACAGATGATTGTGTACATTGTCTTGAAAAAGGTAAGGTCTGCGGGAACCTGCATGTGTCGCTTGAGGCAGTGTCCCTCGACAGATGCAGTTTGTTGTTGGTACGGCATTGTGGATCTCCTATAGAAGTGATTATTCTACGGAGTTCTATCAAATATTCAAATCTCTCCACTCTGTCGAGGGGCATAGCAACGGCGATTGTTTAGTTTGGCTAGTGGCTACACACTCAGGCCAGGAACAACAGCTCCCTGGTATGGCCATGGGTCAGTGCAGTGGTGGCATGACCGCAATGACAAGAAGCTACAGCAGCAAGGTGTGACAGCAGGAAATGGTAGATGCAGCAGTTAGCATGTTCTAGAGTGTGTTAGTTTGTAAGTTTATTGGCTTCTTGAATGCATTCAATAGAAGCTGGGGAAGTATTTTATGAGTTCAACACTCAATAATGAGTTACCTAGAAGCAAGAACTGCATTAAATTTGATTTTCATTTCTTGTGTAAATAACAATCATGTATCCAGTTAGCACGTACGGGATCAGACAAATTTCTTTCATACAATTTTTTTGTGTCCGTAGCAACACGGGTCAATACCTAGTACAAATACAAAACTTAAAAGTTTGGTTTGCTCAGGTCAATAGCCCCGTTCACTTGGCTGATAAGCCAGGCTGAAAAGTACCATTTGTTAATTTGTTGTGAGAGAAAAACACTATTCGTTCGCTGAAAAAGTACAGCTCATCAGACAAGCGAACATGGCCAATATCCTCTGTCTGATTTCATTATTTGCCAGCATATGTTGTATGGTGCATCAATTAAATCGTGTCCCTTCAGTTACAAATTATGCATAAAAGCGAACTAGGTTGTGTCAGCATCTTCTTTGCTTTGGTTAGCGGAGAGCAGAATTTCAGTAATGGTGGGGAGGGAGGGTGGATGTTTCTACTATCTACGGCTCTGTTCGACAGGACTTATTGCTGCTGCGGTTGATTTGTAGGGCTAATTTGTCGTGAGAGAAAAACATTATTCCATGACTGAAAAGTAGGACTGATTCTGGCTGATAAGCTCAAGCGAACATGACCTACTTTTCTGTGCTTTGCTAAACTGGTTATAGATGAATTGGTTTGGATAATGTAAAATAGGAAGGAAGGCCTTGTCTAAAAAAAACCGAATTCCAATAACTGGTGGTGTGTAGTGAATGGCTTTCTCATGATCTAATAATTGTTGAAAAGAGCAAACAGGCCATGGTAACAATGGTGAACTTTCGCCATCTCATCTAGGTAGGTTCTTTCCAACCGCAATCACCCAACGTGGAACATTTTGGTTTCCGTGCAGGAACGCCAGCATCGCAGCATCAGTAAAGAGTGTAAAACAGCACATAGCAGAAATGCTAGCCATAATCTACTGCAGGTTTGAATTAAAATAGTACATCCGCCGATCGATCCATGGATAGACGCTAAAAGGTACTACTACTACTATTGCTAATCTAATCAAGCTCCATGGGTAGTGGCGCCCCTGTGGTCGCCGGATCCTCGTTGTGGTTTGTGCTTAGGGACGCAGGAAATCAAGGTTCAGTAAAGCCGTGTGCACATTCAGACAGAACATAAGTTTGTGTGGGTGTCCCCATTCGTTTGCCTGGTTCGCAATGGCAACCTGCGCATTCACCTCCCCTCACGTCATGTCACACTCACTCACACGCGTTGAGCGATGCACAGTCCTAGGAGTAGCCCCGTTTAGTTCCACCCAAAAACCAAAAATTTTTGCGCAGTGTTCATCACATCGAATCTTACGGCATATGCATGGAGTACTAAATGTAGACGAAAAAAAAACTAATTACATAGTTCGCCGAGAAATCACGAGACGAAACTTTCGAACCTAATTAGTCCATAATTAGACACTAATTGCCAAATAACAACGAAAGTACTACAGTAGCCAAAACCCAAAAATTTTTGGATCTAAACGCGCCCATAAAAGGGCTTTGAAAAGCATGCAGGTCCCAGACGCTGCACTGCACTAGTATGAGTAGACGGGGTGTTTGTTCTTTAGTCGCTCCTGAAATTCATATCACATCGAATATTTAGATACTAATAAAGAACATTAAATATAGATTAATTACAAAACCAATTATATAGATTGAGACTAATTCGTGAGACGATTTTTTTAAGTCTAATTAATCTATCATTAGCACATGTTTACGGTAGCACCATATTGTCAAATCATGAACTGATTAAGCTTAAAAGATTCGTCTCGTAAATTAGTCATAAGTTGTGTAATTAGTTTCATAATTAATTTATATTTAATACCTCGTACATATGTCTAAACGTTGGACAGGAATTTTAGGAGTACACAGACCAAACACACGCGTATTGAATTCTCAGCTGTCAGCGCTACAGTATCACTAACACCCACCGGCCGGGCTCCAGCACGGTAGTAATGGCGTGTATCTACGCGAGTACCAACCAAATGCAATCAGGATTACTGCGCCTGCGTGACTTGTGCAGTAGTACTGAAAAGAGAGAGAGAGAGGGTTGTTGGACCTTTTCCCACGGCCAGAAGAGCGGCCCGAGCCGCAGGGCCGCGGCAGGAGGAGAAGACGCCCGCCGGAGGCCGCACGGCTTGGCGGAGAAGGGCATCGCCGGCGCCGCCCCTGCGGCGGGAAGCAGAGCCATCGGTGGTGGAGGTGGGTTGCAGGTTCAGCCGCGCACCCGCTCTCGTCCGTTCGTCCGCCGATAAAAATCCGACCGGTTCCTCTTTGCAGTTTTGCTCCTAGGCCCCACGGAGTGCCGTGGCTCAGTTTTGCTCCTGGGCTAGTTGTTGCGGCCCAGGCCCAACCAAACGGTGCTGCGAGCCTGCGACGATGCGGACGCGAGGGCGAGACAGGGACTTTGGTTTCGTGCGCGCACACGTGGGCGCGGTGCGTCCGGACTCCGGATAGCGAGGAATCTCCTACTGCTAGCACGCCACAGTTCCCTACAATAGGCGCCGCTCCGGCTGACTACGGGTTGGTGAAGGTGGTAACTCCAGCTTTTACGCACAAGCAAAACCAAGAACGAATTGATGATTGATCGGGCCGATCGATGGCGACGCAGTGAGGACAGGCGGCAGCTTGCGCTGTGCCGTGCTGGTGCTGCAGCAGCGGCCCCGTGAGCTGTGGTGGGAGTAATGACAATGTCCGTCCCGGAGGCCGGAGGCGGAGCGGAGCTGCATGCTTCGCATCTCGAGGCCGCAAAAAAGTCTCTGTCCTCGTAAATGCCGGGCCGGACAGGCAGGGCAGGCTGCCTTGGTGTGCGAGACCTCGCGTCGCCTTCCGTGCGGCGCGGGAGTGGTCGGCTCGACTCTCGAGCGCGCGCCGGCGCCGGCGCCGGCGCAGGCGGACCGAATCATTTTGCAATCGATTACCTGCCTGCCTGGGCGTGGGCGTGTGGGCGTGGAGCCGGGGACGATCCTGACGCCGCTTTCCCGTCTACAGTAGGTATAGCTTGGCGTGGCCTCCTTCTTGGGGGTTGTTTAGTTCCCAAATTCCTGAATTTGGCGCTATGTAAAAAGAAGATTTCCCGTCATATCAAACTTATGGTACATGCATGAAGTACTAAATGTAGACGAAATAAAAAACTAATTGCACAGTTTGATTGTACTTTGCGAGACGAACGTTTTGAGCCTAATTAGTCAATGATTGGGCAATTATTAACAAATACAAACGAAATGCTACGGTGCACTACAGTGTCACAAAGTGAATTTAGCGGCGCCAATTCCGACCAACTAAACAAGGCTAGACTGGAATCGCAGGCCGCAGATCCTTTTGAACGGCCGAACCCTCCACGGCTCCCCGGCGTCGGCGCTCTCGCATTTCTTGGAGTTCTTTCTTCTTCGTGCTTCTTCTCTCTCTTCCAGGCTTGGTTTCTGTTTCAGCCTCTCTTTTCTCGATGATAGTTTTTGTTTGTTTCAGCTAGTGCATAACAATGTCTCACGCACGTTTCATCTTTAAGTACTCCATTCAGTCGTGAATATCATTCTGAATATTGTTATATCCTATAAAGCTGTAAAGCACACCTTTGATTACTATTGTTACAATATACGTATACTTATAAGAGCAACTCCGGCCAAGAGATTAGGTAAAATTAGACTATAAACTGTAAAATTTAGCCATTAGTAAAATAGAAAAACCTCTCTAAAAAAATAGAGTTCTACAACAGCTTAGGTAAATTTTTCATTGTCCATATGTATCAGCTATCCCGATATATTGATTCCAACACTAAAGGCATTGCTTCTGTGGTGGTGATGTCTAGTTCCTTTTGTTTTTTGACTTTAAAGAACATGTTTCTGTTTCTATGAATCCAAATGCCAGATCAGATCACAGGCAGCAACCCGTAGGGCGACAACGATATACTACGGCCTAAAAGTATTGGATCATTGTCTTATGCCACCTTTTTAAAAAACAAACAGGGCACCGTAAAGTGCCCATCCATTATATTATATAGAGTTAAATGCACCAGAGATTCATTAACTTGTGAGGAAGTTTCAGTTGAGTCCATCAACTTTTAAAGTGGCTTTTTGGGTCCATAAACTTTTAAAATAGTTCACTACAGTCCATACCTATTTATTTAACCTTAAATTTAAAGCACATTTATAAAAAAACCCCTACCTTTCTTTATCTTCCGCGCTTGTCCCCCCTGCCCACCTGACACGGATGCAAACGCATGGCGGGGCTCTGGGCTCTGGCTCTCTGATCTGCGCGCTGCACTGCATGCTGCCTCCGACCGTCTCCATGCATGCATGCACCATTCCGTCCCTTGTCGCATGGCATGCAATGCACGAAAATGTGACCCATCTTTTTCAGGCTCTGCATGGCCTGCGGTGCCGCTCCATGCACAAGCATCTGCCGCTGCTACGAGTGATGGATGTGTGTGTGTGATCCTGTTCGCGGCCGGCCGTGGGTGGGAGAGACGGAGCGTGTAGGGACGATCGTGTAGTAGCTCCTGTTGTCCTGACCGGTCGATCTAGATTTTGTTTTGCGTACACAAGTACCGTTAGTTTGGGGCATGTAGATATTGATGGATCGTGGCAGACCAAAAGGGGGCCGGGCTAGCACAAGCGTCTTCGATGCTGCCGTTTCCAGAAACGGTCGCACAGTGGCGTTCGCCAGTTCATAAGTGGGCAAGTGGCGAGACATGCCGCGCATGCAGGGCTCGAGCGCGCAGGGCTAAACACGTGTGTTCCGGCCGCAAACCACCTGGCCAAGGCCGCGGGACGTAGCCAGCCACCGAGGCCCCTAGCTATCCGTGGAGGTCGCAGCGCGTGACATGCGCGCGCCCGGATGGGACAAACGGCCGGGCCGCTGGATTGTTAGACGACGGCCGGGCGATTAGCTAGCTAGGGCGGCGGCGACGTGGATCTTTTGCTTTCATTCATGGTACACCTCATGAAAAACATGTAGTTATTGCACGGCCGGCTCACCACCGGGTGGAGCTGCCCCGACCCGCACAGCGTCTCCGGGATGACGCCGGTGAGGCGGTTCGACGATAGGTTCATGAGGATGGCCGTGTGGAGCTGCCCCGACGCGCACAACGTCTTCGGGATGACGCCGGTGAGGCGGTTCGACGACAGGTCGACGAGCCGGAGCGGCGCGCTTGCGCCGAGCCCCGCGAGGACGCGGCCCGTGAGGTTGTTCATGAACAGCTACACCATCTCCAGGCGCGGCAGCACGGCGATGAAGTCCGGCACCGGGCCGTGGAGCCGGTTCAGGAACAGGTTGAGCAGCCTGAGCGAGGTGAGCGACGCCAGCGAGCGAGGGACCTCGCCCGTGAGCGCGTTGTTGGAGAGGTCCAGCGCGGTGAGCGACGTGAGGTTGCCGAGCTCCGGCGGGATGGGCCCGGAGAGCTAGTTCGTGTGGAGGAACAGCGTGTCGAGCGATGCTAGCGCACCGAGCTACGCGGGTACCCGCCCCGTGAGGCCGCAGTTGGAGACGTCTAGCACGGTGAGGCTGCGCAGGCGGGATGCCGCCGTCGACTGCGCGATGAGCTGCGCAGTCGTCGGACTCGAGCTCGCTGCTATCGCAGCTCATCGCGCGTTCCTCCTTCGGTGGAGCCGCGTCGTCCCGGCACTGACTCACGGGCACGCTCTTCGGCTACCGCGACGGCCGCGTGTCGCTGTCGTTGCAGCAGAACGCGCGGTGCCAGCCCACGCTGATCGTGGAGCTGGCGCTCCCAACGCACGCGCTGCTCCGCGAGCTCGGCGCCCACGCGGGCGCTCGCATCGTGCTGGAGGTCGAGAAGCGCGCGGAGCAGAGCGGTGAGGCCGACGGCGCCCTCGACGGCAACCAGGCCATCGCCGGCGTCTGCGAGGGCGGCGGCGCCAACGGCTTCAGGCACAGCCACAACGACGGGTGGGTGCTGGAGGAGCTCATGTGGACCATGTTCTGCAACGGCAAGAGGGTGGGGTACGCGGTGCGGCGGGAGCCCACCGAGGAGGACATCGCCGTGTTGGAGACGCTGTGGGCCGTCACCATGGGCGGCGGCGTGCTCCCCGGCAGGTCGGACATGGACGGCCCCGACGGCGAGATGGCGTACATGCGAGGGAGCTTCGAGCACACCGTCGGGTCCCGGGACTCGGAGTGGCTCTACATGGTCGGACCGCCTGGGGGCGACTGCCCGGAGCTCGCCATCTTCTTCGTTAGGCTATGAATGAACCAAACGAACGAACGAACGTACGAACTACGGTGTACACGTCGCGCTCGTGGTGTCTAATCTCTCGCTCTTTCTCTCGTCTGGTCTCGTTCGTTGTTCAGCCGCAGCTAGCGTCGTCAAAAATATTCATTGCCCCATCAAAAGATTATTGTATCACGCAAAAAAACAGAACACGAAAGAGTCTGGACGTTCATTGCTAGTATGACAGGTCACATCGTCGATCGACCACCACGGACATGCATGTAACCTGCAGGGCGCAGCAGCACTGCATACCGCAGCAGGGGCCATTGGCTAGCACTAGCAGTCGCCTGCTCCCTGCTCCATGCTGCCGGCCGGCTGTGCCTGTGCCTGTGCCTGTGCCTGGGCTCTGCATGCATGAACCGATCGAAACGATGCACGCATACAGAGGCGCTGCATGGATGGACGGCGGCTGTCCAGACTGCAGAGGCGCTCGGCTTAGACGCCGACGTGCATGCATCATGCAGTGCATGCATGCGTGTGTGCGGCATTGGACCTCACGATGACTGAAGGGTGAGCGCGTAGACGATAAAAAAAGTAGGGGGTTTTCTACAAATGTGCTTTGAATTTAAGGTTAAATAAATAGGTATGGACTGCAGTGAACCATTTTAAAAGTTTAAGGACCCAAAAAGCCACTTTGAAAATTGATAGACCCAACTGAAACATCCTCACAAGTTAATGGATCTCTGGTGCATTTAACTCTATTATATAATATAGTACGAGTAAACAATACCTCAAATCAATAGATCACTGTCGAGTCTAAACCCTATAGGTCATTACCAGAATTGAATCTGGCAACAAGCAATTAGTAGATGGGCGTAGATGGGCAACATGCAACAGACAATTAGTTCATTTCCTTTATTTCATTGCATCTTTTTTTAAAAAAGAGAAGAAAACTCCCAACTTTAGGTATGAGGTTGATATAATCTTTCACTCTGGAGATGATGAATAGTTGCTCTATTGATTTTTTGCAAGTGTCCAATAATTTACAATTTGATACTCTCCTTAGTTGAGTTTGTTGGCGAAAAATGATCTTGCCTTGAAGCTAAAACTTTGTGGGATGCAAATGCTAGAGCCAAATCTAGGTTGTTGTGGGGGGTTGATAAGTTCCTAAATGGTGAGAAATCTACCAAAGCCAAATAATGTTGTTACAATGATGCAAAAACTTTCTACATATGCTACTTGTTATTGTATTGAGTTTTGTTAAGCCTTGTGCCCTAGTAAGGGAAATTTCATGCTTTCACAATGGAGATCATGTGCACGTACTCCACCCAAATATGCTATAATCTTATACAGATAGTAAGCAAAAACATGTATTTCCATCTTCTAGTCAAATAAAGACTATATATTCAGTGATCTCTCTCCATAAAAGTTCAAAAGAGACATGGGCTATGCAAAAATATGCGATGAAAAAGAAAACTAAATAAAAATGAGAAAGGATGAGAAAACGGAAAAGAAAAGAAAGATAGCCATGATCTTAAAAATAAAAAGTGGAGATCAGAGAGATCTCTTCAAAAGGAGTCAAGTTTACATTGACACTTGCACATCTTGATTGATAGATTGTATGACGTATTCCTCCATGGATCCATTGTTTGAATTTACAATATATGCAATGCAAGTATGCCTCTCAATCATCCTGTACCCATGAACTCCACATAAGCTTTACAGATAGGAACTTAAGCTTTATTTGCAAAATTCGTAAAATATCTTGGAGAATCATACCAAACAAATGATGGGAGAACAAGCAACCTGTCTAACTATAAGCCCCATGAGGACTATGGTAAAATGGGTGAGTATTAAACTGTACATAGAGTGTTAAATTCGAAAGATAGTGTCAAATTGTACATAGATACTCATGATGCAACTCATCCATAAATCCTAAGTCTTAGTCTTTGCTCGTGAGCAAAGGACAAGCTTGGGGGAGCTTGTTGATGCTCACTAAATGATCAGTTGACACAACATATTCATAAAGTGAAGGTACCAACATCATAGTAATATTTTGTTTTCCAATAATGTGTTCCACTTGTATTTGGAAGGTGTGACATTTCAGGAACACACGAACAAAAAGGGAGCATTGGGGGCCTACCTAGAGGAGTGCCCAACTTGGCTCTAGTGCCAAACAAGCTCAATCCATGGCACAAGCTAGGAAACACACATTTGAGAAATCTTCCACATTGATTCCATGACAGTTTGATCTAAGGGATGCCAAGTATCATTACAAGGATTGAATGGCCCACCAACCATGCAAGGGAGCACATTCTATCAGAATAACCACCTTGGATGATACCTGTCCACCAATTTGGAGAAACTCTACCAAGCGTAGGATCAAAGAGTGGTGGATTCCACGGTCACCTGACTTCATAGGGGGTCAATATATTGACCCCTCTAGGCATAGTTACTGCATCTCCTTTCACTACAAGTACCCCCTTGCTCAATTCACTATAAATACAAGTGTTGGCACCAATTTTAGAACACACCACAAGGAATCACTCTAGTTACTCTCTCTTTAGTTTAGGTTAGCTTAGTTGGGAGTTGGAGTCAAGTCGAGCCTTGCTAGGGTTCCAGAAGTAGTCTTTAGGAGTCTGGTATGCCTCTTGTATCTTTATCTTTGTAAGACATTTCAAGTTATCAATATATTACCTTTTACTTACTTTGGTACTTCACTTGAGCACTACTTACTTGTTGTAGTAGTATTGATCCCTAGTTAGACCATAGTGCTATAATCTTAGATTTGTTTAGAATAATTAACTACTGTAGTTTTTCAAAGTAGAGGCGGTTGGAAAGCCTCTATATAGAGGCGGTTCTGCTAGTCGCCTATACTTTTCTGCCTCTGCAAATCACTGATTTGTAGAGGCGGATGCCCAACCGCCTTTAGTAATGGTATTTGTAGAGGCGGTTGAGAAAGTGAACCGCCTCTACAAATCTATTTGTAGAAGCGACACAATACAAAGCCGTCTCTGCACATACCTTTTACAGAGGCGGCTGTTGTTCCACAACCATCTCTATTTTTCATTTCTGGCATACCACTAATATGCTCTTTCTCGTTCTAGAAACTTGGTCTATTCCAAAACATACACACAACCAAAAGGTCCAATTCTAGAAACATACACATAGATAAACATACATACAACTAGTTAATAGATGGCATGATAGACATCTAGAACCTCCAGATTAATAGTTAATAATAGATAGCAAGATATAATAGATGTCATCTATACAAGTCTAGTTGTTCCAACCATGCATGTTCCTCATGCATGCAGCCACTTCAAGTACCAAGTATCTGCCACAACTACATCATGTGGCGACACTACTACATCATGCGCTCAGCCACCACTACATCATGGACAACCACCACTATACATCCAAAAGAACTAACACTAGTTTCCAAAAGAACCAACACTAGCTAGTAGACCACGTACTTCATTTCTTGCGAGGGGCCTGTTGGCGGTCCTTAATGACCATATTCGACCGCCAATTAAGATACGAACAAAGGATAAACTAGCATGATTACTCACATATGTTATTTATATTGACTCATTTCCACATGTATTGGAGAATCATTGTTTTACAGGGCATATACATGAAACACATGGAAATGGAGTCAAAAGGTGCAATCAGGCAAAGCGTAAAGCAGACTTAGCCAAAGAATTACAAAGCAGCCCATACAACTGCCAAATATGGGCCAAGCACCGGCATAGAAGTGGCCCAGGGCCACTTAGGAAACGACCACGTGAGGGCAGTGGTGAAGCGGGCCAGCCAGGGGTGCGGCCACACCGTCCCTAGCTCCGCTCGGCCCACCTTTCTCTGGTGGTGCAATCAATGCACGTAGGAGGCGGTTTGGGAGGTTTCCATGTTTATCTCCACCGAAACTGATCTCTAGCTAGTATAAAGATAGGGGGAGAGCTCCCTCTCAACACACACACCACAACTTAACAGCTTCTCTCCCTCTATTTGTATTCTTTTTACTATTTTTAGTTGTTAGAGTTAGGCAAGAAGCTTCATTGGAGAGCTTGAACCTTGGAGTATTCTTAGTATGAATAATATTAAGGATTCTTCTATGTTTTTGCTCTCATATTATCAATATAGCTATATTTATAAAATATGTAGCACCCGGTTTTAAGAACAAAACCAGATATGCACCATATATGAGCCTAGAAAGTCAAATCTCACATATAGCTACAAATAAGGGTAATATCAAAAGACAATGCTCAATATATAACGTACTTAGTATAAAGGATATAACCTTAGATAGCAAATAGCAGAAAGACAACTCTAATCTTTGGGTGAAGACTCCAATCCACAGGGACAACTGACTTGTTGATCACAAGTCTAACTCCTCTGGACTAGCAATCTGGTACCCATCCAGGATTTTTTCAAAGATTTAAAAAGTAAAACAAGCGTAAGTACATGTCGTACTCAACAAATATAACATGGGGTTCATGAGGCTCAAAAGGCTGACACTGGTTAACTGCGATGAGCTTTTAATGAGTCATCTTTTAGCAATTGGGTGGCAACAAGTTTATTCACAAGCCCATATAAACGCATGATCAGGTAAACATGAATAATGAATAGCATAAACAGTAATAATTAATGAGCATCTTTCTCATCAGTGTTCATTATCTATTTTGTAAGGGTTCTAAGGCCGCTCATGGCCATAAGCATGGTTGATATACTAGTTTTACACTATGCAGAGGTTGTACACTTTCACTGTGAGTTGTGATTTACCCTTTCACCCGAGGTAGCTAATCTCTTAACCCACTTCTAAGGAAGGTCAGCAGGGTTTACTATGAAGCCTTTCAAAGGTTCGTCTAACAAGTTAGGGCCATTAGATTCACTCAGCAAATAGATGTAGGGCCCCCCTTCCTGATGGCACAACGACGCACAGCCTATACATAAGGGGACAGAGGCCGCACTATACCCAATTCGGCAAGCCATTCTTGCACCAATAAAGGTAACCACTAACAAGCTAGAAAAGGTCCTTATATTGAGCTAAAGCCAGAGCAATGTAGCCCTCACAGTACTATAAGTCTCGGATGTTCGCTTACAGATAAGTCCTTAGGGAGAGGAATCTAGAGCACCATAAAAATAACACAACGCTCTAGCCCTCCAGTTCCATGTTGCTAAAAAACATCTTTTAGTGTTTATTGCATATACCATTAGTCAAGTTACAAGATCATGGTCTTTAATTGAGCACTAGGATCATACTACCCAATGCATATCCCATTTGAGACAAGGTATAAGTTCAATTCTAGGGAATCCCTATCAAGGTGACACATGCAATATGAATTAAATGTATTAAAGTTGATAGGAAACAAGGATGATCCCATGCTTTACTTGCCTTAAAACTCTGATCTTCTTCTTTTGATTTGTAGCCTCCAAAGAACTGCTTCTTGATCACCACGTAAAACTCACCGACTGGACAAGATCATAAAGCACCACCCAAGCATCCATGCAATCATACACGAAGCAAACAATAGATCTAAATTAGAACAGTACACCAAACATAAGAAACAACAACTGAAAAGGTTTTAAAGATGTTCTACACGTTACTACAAACACACAGACGTGAAAAACACTCTAATCAGAGCTATAACAAAAAAGTTATGAATTAAACAAGATTTCCTTTAATAAAATAATAGATTAAATCTAACCTCGAATTTCAAAAGTTGAAAATATATTTAACAGTAGCTTGAACATGTAGACTATGCAATTATGGATCTAACGCAACTTGAATGGATCAAATCAGAGTTAAAACAGAGATTTTATGGCCTAATGAAGATAGTGGCAATTTTATAAACAGATGGAACTTGATTTTTGAATTTAAAATAATTAAAATCTGATTTTAAACCGGCCAAGGACTGTGGATACTATTTTATCAAAAGGCAGGGGCTCTTTAGAAAAACTGCAGGGATGGTGGGTTCTATAATAGAAAAGGGCAGGGGCTCTTATGCAAAATTACCCGCGAAGGGGTACTGGCCGATCTGGATCGTTGGATTGAGATTGGATGGTGGGAATTAGATCCAGCAGGATGGAGAGAGGTTGCCAGCCAAAACAAGGAACCAGCACGGTGGAGGACATGGCCAGCGGCGAGGGACCTCACCGGCGCACACGAAACCGATCCTAGAGACCAAGATTTGACACGGGGATTGGACGGAGAGAAAGAGGAGAGAACTACGAATTGGCTAGGCATCTTACTAGGGCGCGGAGCAGACAGAAGCGGTGCATGGCTCGGCGGGGCAATGGCCGATGATGGCGCTAGGGTTCCACGGTGGTGTGGTGATTTGGTGACTTGGAGAGGCGGCTGCAGCTCCGAGGCTCAGGATAGGAGGCGACGTTGGCTCGGGCTTCAGTATTTATGGCTGGAAGCGACTTGGGACGCAAGGTAAAGGGGGGAGGTGTGAGCGGCACGGTCTCCGACTTGGTGGCGGTGGAGAGTCCGGCCTAACTACACGAGGTAGGAAAAGGGCCTGACATGCGGGCCCAGCATGTCATCGACAGAGAGAGGAGAGGAGACGTGTGGCGCGTTGCCACGGCTAAAGCTAGGCCTACGGACAAGATTGGGCCTACGACCAGGAGAGAGAAAGAGAGGAAGGAGAGAGCGCTTGGGCTGGCGCCAAAAGGAGAGAAAGGGGAAAAGAGAACTAGGCTAGAAGCAATGGGCCCATGAGGGAGAAGGAAGTGAGGGAGAGGAGAAGAGAGAGTAGGCCGGCTGCCACTGAGCTGGGCCAAATAGAGGGGAGAGGGGGAGAGAGTTTTCTTTCTTCTTTTCTTTTTTTGATTTGATTTTCCAAATTCATTTTCAAATAAGGTTTGAATTTATTTGAACTTTGAACCAAATCAAATTCAAATAGTATTTGAAATATACTTTTCAATGCCAATAGAAATGAGCAATTTTGGTAGGCTTTCAAAAATAAATTTCACAACTTTTTAAATTCTTTTATTTTCCAATTCTTTTTCTTTTCTTTTCTTTTATTTCAATGCCATTTCGAAACCATTTTCAAAAGTGATTTGAATTCATTTTGAATTTTGGATTCTACCTCTCATTGCAATAAATCAAATACATCGGCATGTATGCACATCCATGTTGCTACTCCTTATGATGAATTTTAATATAATGAAAAATATTCTTTTTCCTATATTTCATGAGCACTAAAACAAGTATTTAAATCAATTTAACTTTATTTTAGAAAAGGCAAAATTTATGGTGTTACAAGAGCTATGTTCTTATGTTATTAATTTAGCATATAGAACTTTATGCTTAATCTTTCATTCAACATACATGTTTAGACCAAGACCTAAGTTGAGGTGGTGAGTTCTACTTTAAGATTAGTTTTGGTCATTATTTACTTGCGGGTTCATCGTTCGTCCTTGCAATGAATACTCTAGTAAAGGGCCCTGACGAAGATGGATAACCCTGCGCAACGCTAGTAGTAGTCGATAGCGTAGACATGATGTCTAGAATAGAGGTTATATTTGTTTGCCTCATACTCCACGGTTGAGGGGTAGACAACAGGTGGTGACAACCCTATCCATCTCTTGTAATCCCCCACGTTCGGGTATGACATAGAGCTATAGGCCGGCATCACTTGGCAGACCAGGTGTGATCCTGTGCCCAAAGTAAGTTTATAGTGACCAAAGCTATCTTAACTTAGGATCTCTAATCTTAGAAACTCATGTATTTGTATGATCATCTGCTCATCTTAGCACAACTATATAAGATAAGCCTGCTCCAGTTTAGATATACTCTTTTATTCTTTCTTTTATCTTTATTCTTGAGATTGGCTTGAGTGTGTGCGTCACACTATCCAATATTTATCCTGGGTTACCCCTGTTATGAACTTTGGTCTATTATACAGTCATGTTATCTTATCCATGTCCCTACTAGAGACTTTTACACCATGCCTTCCGATCCTTTGGGAAAATATAAATGAAAGATACTCTAATACTTTCGGGTGAAATGCTACAATGATATATCCGTGCGCTTGCGGAATATTTCTGTATGCGTTCAGAAATATCGTCAATGGTATTTCTTGGTGGCGTCGCTAGGAAACCCAAATCTTAGTGATGTCGCTAAGAAATGCCAACAATCATTTCTGGTGCCGTTGTCGGGGAAGACACTGGTTAAAAGAATCTATTAGGACATGTTCATGATAATATGCATGTGTAGTAGCCATGGCTCATAACATGATAACTTTGCTTGTTTTCTCCTGTTGTGGATGAAAATAGGATACTGTTAGACTAGTTTTGATTTGCCAATGAACTTCACCAAAAACCTAGAGGCACTCCTAAGGAAGAACCGGTCTTGTGTTGTTTTCTCTTCTGCCACTCCACCAACAAACAAACCAGTCACCCCCACACCATCTGCTACTACCGCTATGGCCCAAAAGACACTGCGCAAGTACTCTGCCCCCACTATTGCCAATGTTTTCGTTGGGCCTACTGTCAACATGGGCAACACGAACTTGAACTGAAGACCAGCCTAATCATAATGGTGCAGGCCAGTCCGTTCTACGAACTGCCTAGTGAGGATTCCAATGCTCATCTACAACACTTCCTGGAGCTATGTGACACCGTCGCCATGAAGGATATCACACCTGATATCATCAGACTCTGTCTATTTCCCATTCTCCCTCCTAGGTAGGGCAAAATAGTGGTTCTACAAGGACCGGGAAGTTGTCAACACATGGAACAAGTGTTCCACTGCATTCCTCATGAAGTTCTTCCCGATAGGTAAAACGAATGCCCTTCGAGGAAGAATTTCCAATTTCTTGCAGATAGCATCAGAATCCATCCCAGAAGCATGGGAGAGGCTACAAGAATACATATTTGCCTGCCTACACTATGGGATGGAAAATTGGCTAGTCCTTCAAAACTCCTACAACAGGCTAACTTCCACATCCAAAGCCCACATAGATGCTGCTGTCGGAGGAGCCTTCTTCTCACTCACAGTCAGCGGAGCTACGGCTCTCATTAAGAAGATGGTCTCCAACCAGGGATGGAGTGCAGACAGACCCGAACCCAAAAAGACAGCATGCATACCATGGAGGAAACAGATATGCTGGCCGCAAAATTGGATCTCTTAATAAAACGCTTGGACAAACATGATGCCATAAAAGGAGCAACCTATGGTACCGTCCAATCACTCTACTCACATATACCATGCGAAGTGTGCAAAAATTTTGAACACTCGAGGAGCAACTACCTCGAAACCCACAAAGATGCGTGGTACAACAACAATGGGTTATGTCCACAAGGAGATCAAGGGTGGAATCAATCGCACCCACAATATCAGGAAGGTGAGTCTACTTATACTTCAAATTTTGCAAATCAACCTTCCTTGGAAGATCTTATGTTAAGGCAGGTTCAAATGAATCAAAACTTGACAATGAAACTTACCTCTAACAATGAAATTTTTGAAAACATTAATTCAAAATTAGAAGGCTTAGCCTTTTCCTTCAAAATCAATGATCACGCTTTATTAAATATCGAAACATAGTTACAACAAGACTTACATCTATTACAAAGCATACTAAAAATATTCTATATCTTCTCTTTGGGTCTCCATAATCCACAGGGACAATTGACTGGGGGAGCACTCGCCTAATACTCATGGAACTTCTCGGGTAACTCATCACTTGAACCACCATCTGGTACCCATCCAGGATTTTTGTTGATTGTAAAGCAAGTGTGAGCGCACCTTACTCAATAAGTATAACAAAGGGGTTCATGAAGGCTCAAAGGCTTGACACTATTTGACTATGGTTAGCAATTTTAGTTTGTCATATTTTATTAAACCTGAGTCACTACTTTAGTCATAAACCAACCCATGTTGAAGTAATATTAGTCAATACTAACATCATTCCCAAACCATCCAAGTCACCACTAATCAAGAAGGATTCAGGCCACTTGTGTCTGTGAGCACAACTGATATATTAGTTCAAAGAGATATGTTTTCAAGGAGCAAAGTAGAATTAGGTTAGCCGCCATATATATATCCACCACATATATCCATACACATGCACATCTTGATTTGATTGTATGACTTAACTCTCTTTGGATCCTTTGCTTGACCTTACAATATATACATTGCAAGTATGCTCTTGTTTTATCCCTACCTATGAACTCCACAAAGGCTCTAGGAAGAAAAGGCAACAATAAGATACGCCTTGGAGAGGATCCACAAATACCACATATAAAAAAGAGTTTAGAGAGCAAGGATCCAAAAATACCACATATAGAGGGATGTGAGAGTGTCATACAATGGAATCTCCAAATTTTATTTTGAAAACTTATAAAAAACTCTGGAACAATGGTGGAGCAAAGGACTTGGGACATAGTGCTTGACTTGATCATTCTATCTTTTAATTTCTCAAGACCCAAGTGAAGGCTAAGAAGCCCCATGGTTGAAGGTAATATGGGTAGGTTTGAAAGTTAGATCAATTTATTCTAATCTGAACGAGAATTTTTGATTGAACACATGTGTACTTTTGAGGCATGAATGCATTGTAGCAACTCTTGATCCATTGTTCAAGTTTAACTTTGCTCAGGGACTAGCAAAGGGTAAGTGTGGGAGAACTTATTGATGGATGTTAATGTCAATTATAAACCCTCAATATAACCTGCATATATACTTAATTTCATCACCAAACATAGGTTTAGGGGTTTAAACTAATAAATTCCACGTGTTTTGGTGAATATGTAAATGCAGGAGGATTTATCTAGATAGATATAGACAAAGTTCTTGAGCCAACCATCTATATTTTCTTCATCACCATAGCGTTCCTTCTCTGACTCCTCCCACGGCAGCAGCGACGCTGGGAGAAGGCCTTCAAGATTGGGTACTATCGGTATCTAGACACAGCGGGGGCTGCTCGATCTAGGTGCTAGTGGAAGTTTTGCAATTAAGGGGGTTCACTTATTTGGGCAAGCCAAGGGGTACCAAAATCACTTTGGTATCCCTAGTTTGGTATCTGACATGCGCAGGGCCACTAGGAAGGTGATATGTCTATATGTATAGTTGCCACCTTTCTTCCCTGCATATTATCGCACCCAGTTTTCCAAAGAATACCAAGCGCTAACTATATGTGTGTCCAGAATGTCCACACGACACATAGCGACAAATATGAAGATTATCAAAGATAATGCTTTATTAAATATCGAAACATAGTTACAACAAGACTTACATCTATTACAAAGCATACTAAAAAATATTCTATATCTTCTCTTTGGGTCTCCATAATGCATAGGGACAATTGACTGGGGGAGCACTCGCCTAATACTCATGGAACTTCTCGGGTAACTCATCACTTGAACCATCATCTGGTACTCATCCGGGATTTTTGTTGATTGTAAAGCAAGTGTGAGCGCACCTTACTCAACAAGTATAAGAAAGGGGTTCATGAAGGCTCAAAGGCTTGCCACTGTTTGACTACGGTTAACAATTTTAGTTTGTCATATTTTATTAAACCTGAGTCACTACTTTAGTGATAAACCAACCCATGTTGAAGTAATATTAGTCAATACTAACATCATTCCCAAACCATCCAAGTCACCACTAATCAAGAAGGATCTAGGGCGCTTGTGTCTATGAGCACAGCTGATATATTAGTTCAAAGAGATATGTTTTCAAGGAGCAAAGTAGAATTAGGTTAGCCACCATATATATATCCACCACATATATCCATACACATGCACATCTTGATTTGATTGTATGACTTAACTCTCTTTGGATCATTTGCTTGACCTTACAATATATACATTGCAAGTATGCTCTTGTTTTATCCCTACCTATGAACTCCACAAAGGCTCTAGGAAGAAAAGGCAACAATAAGATACGCCTTGGAGAGGATCCACAAATACCACATATAAAAGAGAGTTTAGAGAGTGAAGATCCAAAAATACCACATATAGAGGGATATGAGAGTGTCATACAATGGAATCTCTGAATTTTATTTTGAAAACTTATAAAAAACTCTAGAACAATGGTGGAGCAAAGGACTTGGGACATATTGCTTGACTTGATCATTCTATCTTTTAATTTCTCAAGACCCAAGTGAAGGCTAAGAAGCCCCATGGTTGAAGGTAATATGGGTAGGTTTAAAAGTCAGATCAGTTTATTCTAATCCGAACAAGAATTTTTTATTGAACACATGTGTACTTTTGAGGCATGAAAGCATTGTAGCAACTCTTGATCTATTGTTCAAGTTTAACTTTGCTCAGAGACTAGCAAAGGGTAAGTGTGGGAGAACTTGTTGACGGTTGTTAATGTCAATTATAAACCATCAATATAACTTGCATATATACTTAATTCCATCACCAAATATAGGTTTAGGGGTTTCAACTAATGAATTCCATGAGTTTTAGTGAATATGTGAATGCAGGAGGATTTATCCAGAAAACCATCCCTAGGACCATCGTCATACTCTCCAAACAAGCAAACCAACATCAACAAGAGATTCAACTCATGAAACCTACGGAAAACAACTCCAGACGGGGTCAAGAAGCTTCCACCGGAGGGTGGGGCCCACCTGTCACTAGGATAGGCCAGCCGGCCCCACCTGTAGGCTGGTCGGCATATGGGGTCCATGTGTCACCCTCTCCTTTTTATGTCGGTTTCCCCCCTACTCCATCTCCCCTATATATAGAAGCCCTACCCCCCTCCCTTAGGGCCATCCTAAAACCCTAATTCATATCATCCTCATCAGGATTAGAGCCAGCTCTCAAGATGTAGATGTAGAATAGCTCTAGTTGAGAGTGAGGGAGAGTTGAGTCATGCTCAGGTTCTGGAGAAATCTTCAGAGGTCAGGTATATCTTTGTATCTCACCTTTGCATGTGTATGGTTAGTATGGTTATCATACCTTAACATAGGATCTCCGCTTGCATCAAGTGTTGTAGTTATCATATGTGACTAGAGTAGTAATCCGTATTATAGACATGGTGTCTAGACTATAGGTTACCTAAGATTGCGCTGAATCCTACGGTTAGTTGTGGTAGCCCTAGGGGTGACAGCTTTGTCAAGCCGTTGTAATCCACCACATTAGGATTGGTGTTCGTAGAGCTTTAGGTAGCCTTCCCCCAACTATGCTTTCTCACCTCCCTCGAGAGTTGGTGTCGACAGAATATCGTTGGTAGTCCTCTAAGGGGTATCCTACGAAGGTAGATTGATTGTCAGAGAAGCGTGAGATCAAGAACAAGAAGGCAATAGAAACACATGAGTTATACAGGTTCAGGCCATCAGTATGACGTAATACCCTACTCATGTGGTCTGTTGGTTTGTATTAGCTATCGTATGATATTGCGTGAGTTTGGAGGGGGTCCCTGCCTGCTTTATATAGTCCAGGGAGTAGGGTTACAAGTCAGTTAGATCTAAGAGATAACCAGAAAGTAATAACTGATTACAGGAATCTTGGGATCATACATATCCTAACATATCTCGTAGTATCTTCAAGATATCTTCCAGATGTCTTGCGGGAGGCGTCGAGTAGAGTCGTGCCCCGCAAGACTTCATCCTGTGGGCTGGGCCACCCCTGAGGGCGCAGCCCATGTGGTCCGCCATGGGTATCCAGGGCTATACCCCCCATAGTTGGAAAGGTATTGTTGCTCCAAAGTGTTATTGTATGTGATCGCTATATCTACCCATGAATTAGTTATACCCTATAGAACCAAAGTAATAGAGAAGTATTTAGGAACCTTGAACTCACCCGTTGTCCTCTCAACTTAGCTAGACTGCTCCTTTATTTTACCATGGAATTCTCTTATGTGTGTTATTATTCATAAATCCTATCATTTTCAACACTTACCCCCACTTTAGTTTAGTCGGTATAATAGTTAGTAGATACATGATGGTTAACTATCAACTTCTTTAACCATTGTTTCCCTGTGGATAAATACGATACTCTAGAATATTCCCGGGTGAAAGCTACAGCGGTATCCGTGTGCTTGTGGATTTATCTGTGTGTATTTAAAAATACCAACAACACACACCACAACTCAAGAGCCTCTCTCCCTTCATTTGTATTCTTTTTACTATTTTTACTTGTTGGAGTTAGGCAAGAAGCTTCATTGGAGAGCTTGAACCTTGCATTATTCTTGGTATGAATAATATTAAGGATGCTTCTATGTTTTTGCTCTCATATTATCAATATAGCTATATTTATGAAATAGAGCTAAGTTCTTATGTTATTAATTTAGCATATATAACTTTATGCTTAATCTTTCATACAACATACATGTTTATACCAAGACCTAAGTTGAGGTGGTGAGTTCTATTTTAAGATTAGTTTTGGTCATTATTTACTTGTGGGTTCGTCGTTTGTCCTTGCGATGAATACTCTAGTAGAGGGCCCTGATGAAGACGGATAACCCTACGTGACGCTGTAGTAGTAGTCGATAGCGTAGACATGGTGTGTAGGCTAGAGGCTACCTTCATTTTCTTTGTACTCTGTGGTTGAGGGTTAGGCGGCAGGTGGTGATAGCCCTGTCCATCCTTTGTAATCCCCCATGTTCGGGTACTGCGTAGAGCTACAGGCCGGCATCAGTTGGCAGACCAGGTGCGATCTGGTGCCCGAAGTAAGTTTATAGTGACCCAAGCTATCTTAACTTAGGATCTCTAATCTTAGAAACTCATGTATTTGTATGATCATCTGCTCATCTTAGCATTGCTATATAAGATTATTAGCATTGTTGTGCAGGTTAATAATCAGGCCTTGAAAGTATTGGAATTCATCATGGGCTGTTCTAGACATGGGAAGGTGAAAAAGTTCTAGACTGTCATTAGTGATGAGCACCTTCTTGATGCTTTGCTTTGGTGCCATTAAAAAAATACAACACACAGCTAAAACTGCTACATTTATTTTAGATGAGGACAAAGGTTATCAGCCATGTATTTTTCAAGCCTACACAAGACAACAAGAGTATGCCAAATCGTCTGAAGAAAAATTCACATGCAAGGGCGGCTTTCTTATTTACTTGCATCATATGTTAGTACATATTGCTACTTTAGATTGTGCCAAAAAGTCTGATGTGAGGTCACTTATTACTAGAACATAGAGGTTGAAAATATAATTAGAGCATTGTTTTTAGGATATAGACCTTTGCATACACCTTCCCGGTTAAGCTAAGGTAACTAGCCCAACACAGAAGAAAGAACGAGGGGAAACAATAGAGAATTGGGGCTTGGGTCTTGGGCTTTTTACAAGGAAAGGAGTACGCGCAGACACCCTCACCCCCAACAATTCTCGCATGCACATACTATACCTGCATCAATATTCAAGATCAAACCATGAATTAAACAATCCGATTAGATCAATTGGATCATATGTTTCAATCTCTATGGGCACACTTGTGTAAAAAAACTATTAGATAGATGCTTGCGACACTACGACCATGCAATAGCCCCACATGCAAGCAAACATATGTTTTTTTCTAATTCTTGGTGTACTTTAATACATTTTTTATGAGTTTTAAAATATTTGAAAACAATCATCAGCGGTGATTGACCTAAAAATTTATTTTCATGGACAATCAATGTAATAAAACTAGTAAATTTTAGAGACACTATGTCATATGTCCGATGAGAGGCCTATGGGCCACCTCATCGCAACAAAGCCTCGGCCAAGGCGCCCTATCGGACCCAAAGCAGACTCGGCGTGATCAGTACCTATGGGCACTGTAGCGACACTAGTACTGTTCGCTCACGGTACTGTAGCACCAACATGAGGAGATTGATTAAGATAGGAGTTTGGTTTGTTTAGGAAAGGAGGATCCAATCTATAAGGATATCTCCCGTAGTTGCTTGGAACACAAGTCCCATAGGGACTATAAATATAGGGGAGATGTAATCGATCTAATCTATGCAAGAATAGAGCTATTGCTCTTCCTCTATCCCTCTCCCTCTATATATATATATATATATTGTGCCACCTCCTCCTCTTCTCCCTTGCACTGCCCCCTCTTCCTCCCCTAAACCCTAGCCACCTCCATCACAACCGCCTCCCAACCAGCCTCTTACACTAGTATTCAAAGACCAGATCAATCCGATGGCCACCACCACTAGGATCATCGATATAGACATCGTCTGCAATAACATCTACAACATCATCGGGCGTTTTTTTGAGGAACTGACCAACCACCTTGATCAACAAGATCAGAACCCTCAACCAGAAATCACCACTCTGGCGATCGTGTATAAAGTAGGAGCACCACAAACAACGCTAATAATTAGCACACTCGACACCAAAATCAGCCCCATTTTTGTTCCTACAGATGCATCTAAATGTTCTTCGGATGGAGGATCCACGGCCACCAATTTTTATGAGATGCATCATAAGTTCATCAAACTGGACTCACGCCTACACGCCATCGAGCAAGCACGCGGCCACGGAGATGCCGTCATCACCGACATCCAAACCAGATTGGATCAAAAAGATGCTATCAACAACCGTCAAGCTGAGACCAAGCAAGTCATGATTTCCATCGACAAATCCTTCTTCAACAGCAAGATGGAGGAAAACAACTAATCCAGTACACCGACGATCATCAAGGAGGTGTCAAACAACATGTTCGCAATGCCATCAGCACCATAGCCATCCTTGCTGCCATGCCCCAGCACTTTGGGCCGACTACCAGCAAGCCCACCGGCTGTCCAGCGAGCTCAAGCCAGCTGTCATCCTCTCATGTCGGCCACCTAGCCAACCGCGCAATAGACACCTACTCCACCACTGCAGAGCACAGTCCTCTCGGCAACGCCACCACTACAGCCAACCGTCATGGCCCAACTAACAACACCAACATCGACCATGGCTCTGGTCACCTTTGGCTACATCAACAACCTCTAGTATGCATCCTCTCATCTGACAGAAGGCACACAACATTGGTACATGTGCCTCACGTAGGACAAAGTAGTGATGGATTGGGCGTTCTTCGCTCGCTACGTCAATGAGCACTTCAGACCCCCTACCCGATGTAATCCTTGGGTGAGCCCACGTCTCTACGCAAGATCAGCACCGCCGATGACTACACCGAGCACTTCCTGGCACACATGGCTCGTGCTGGAGCCTTGGACGAGCAGCAGCAAGTGAACACCTACACCGCCGGGCTACTCAAACCATTGAAGACCAACATCAAGTTCCAGAACCCGCAGGACATGGAGATGTCCATGTCCATTGCTAGGGCATATGAACAACACCTATCGGTGATCTCCAACACCAACAAGTCCATGACCTCCAAGTTGGCCAACCGACCGCTACCCTTGAATGCTCCTCTATCGACACCTCAGATACTGGGAACTTCAACAGCAACACCATCAGATGCACCACTACGCCCCTTCAAGTGCCTTACTTCTAAGGAGATGGCAGAGCACCGCTGATTGGGGCTATACTTCAACTCTGATGAGCCCTTCATCCACTGCCTCAAGTGCAAGCATCTCTTCGACCTCACGACCATCAATGACTACGACGCCGATGACGTCAACAACAACCTCCTCATGATGTTAGGTACAACACAGTCCATTGTTCGTAGCTGCCACCCAATGTACCTTGCAGGAGCGGTGCGGGGCACCGTCACCCACATGTTGGTCGACACGGGCGCCAAGCACAACGTCATCGACATCAACTTCGCTTGTCCCATTGGCCTCCTCGAGTAGCGCATCAATACCACGATCCTAGTTGGCAGCGGCAACGAAGTGTCGTGTCGAGCGGCATCATTCAGCGTCCCACTCCGCATTGACGCGAAGACCTTCCAGAGCAACACATTCCTCCTCAACATTGGCAACGACATCAACATCATCCTAGGCACGCTTGGGTTGCTAGACCTTGGTCGTCTAACATGGGACTTTACCACCATGGAGGTGCAATACTACCGCAACAGGTGCCCCATCTCCTTCACCACCATCCTTCCTCGACATACTCCACAGACAGTCCTCACCCTACCAGCACCGCCGCCTATCACATTGGCACCACGGGAGCAGCCAACACCACCACTGGCACCATCATGCCACCTCTCCACATCATGAATTAGGTGAGCTAGTTCCATCTCACCAACGCCCTCGACTACGTTAGCACCATCGATGCAGTCTTCAGCCATCTTTGTCGTGTCATACTCCAACTATAGGAACTATGCCACATCGTCCTCACCATTGGCAATGGCACGATCGCTCCAGCATGGTCTATTGACCAAGGCCTGCTCTTCTTCGATGGGCGCATCTACATCCCAGTGACCAGACCTGTTGGAGGCGCTCCTACTCGGCAGACCATCACACATGAGGTACCTCACTCTCTGCTGCCACCCAGCGATAGTGCCTAAGCATAATGTCTGTAACACCCCTGGTGTTATGAGCTTTCTTAGCACCGAGATTTAGGTCCGAGAGGGATTAGCCTAACAAGTTTTCAGGTTTTAAAATTTTATAACACACGTGAAATGATAAGCGAATCCTATGTGACTCACTTTTGTGGACTCAAATAAATATCCAAGTTAACTTACTTGGTGCGTAAAAGTGCTAATGAAAATCCTAACGAGAAAAATGGGATAAGTCGTTTTAATTGTTTGGCATGAAAAATAATTTATATAAACAAAAATAAAATATAACTTGTGTGTAGTACTTAAGTAAAGATGATGAGCAAGTGGTGTAGTTGAAGATGCAACTTTAATTTGTGAAAACAAATGTTGTTAACTAGTGTTCTGAGGAGCTCAAAAATCAAATTTGAAGTTAAGGTAAGCTCTTTTCGTTAAGTTGGCAAACACTTGAACTTACATTTAAAGTGCCATTTTTAGCAAATTATATTGAGCAAAATAGTTAAAAAGTGCTTAAGTATTTCATTCCTATGGTTTAGTATGAAGTATGGGCTATCGCATGTAGTATTTCTTGGTTGAAGTTACTGAGGCATAGACCTCTTAAAAATTTCCCAAACTTCGTTGGAACGCGCAAGATCATGTCGTGGGCGCTCCGTTCATGAACCAGCGCTCAGCGTGATGAACCCTCGTTGGCACCTCTCTATCTCCCTCGATGCTCACACTCCGGTCATGCTCGTTGTTTGGACGAGAAGCCCTTAGGGTCTACTAGAATCTTGAGCTCGGGTTTTAATCTCAACTGGGCTCTAAGCGGTTGGTTTTGATGCTTTAAAATTCGTGCATAGCACATTGTCTGGCCGTTTAGCCTGGAGTGCGCGGTCACCGCATTTTGGTGCGCGTCGTGGTTGCACTTGGCCGTGCATACGCGTGGCCATAGGTGGGTGGGGGCCACCCTCGGCCTAGCCATGGCGTGGCCATGGCTTGGCCATCTCTGGCTATGGCGCCTGCTACTAGCCAATGACCTCAGCATCTCCCTTAGCCACCGCTACCGCCCTACCGTGTGGCTGCCCCACCCGCTACCCCCCTGTCGTGCGTACATGGCACACCCACGACACTAACACTTGGTCATGCTCGTAGCCGTGGCTCCCATGTGCGCATAACCGTACCACAATAGCCATACCACCCTAATCGCCCTGGCCTTTATGAACGTCACGCCAAGAGCAGGCCCACCCCCCTCTTTTTCCCTCCCCTATAGTTTCCGTTGTCACGACGTCGTCCTCGATCTAGCAGGAGAGGTCATCTCAGGTCAATTCAATGCATCCACAACCTTGCCATTAACCCACCCAGCTACCCATCCCCACCCCGCCTAGAATGGCGCCTGGTCGAGCTTCAATTTTGGAGTTTCCCCACCATCGAGCCATTAAGGCCATGATCGGCCGCTGTGGGTGGCAACCCCCTCCAGTTACCGTTTGGGCTCAACCAGTTACACCAATGGCCTCATCCTAACTCCTTCTCCACCCTGCGTGCACCAGTGGAACTGCTACTTCTTCTCTGACGCCGCTGACGTGGCCATATCCGTCGCGGCTCATCGCCGAGCTCACCGCGCGTACGTGGCTAGCCTTGCTCGGGGTGACCCTGGTCGAACCATCACCACGAGCAAGCTCGCTGTAAGCTCATCATGCTCACTCATTCTTGTGTTAGTCCTCTGGTGGCTCTAGCTCATCGTATCAGTCACGCCGCCACTATGGATAGCTGCTCGCCGCTGCAGCTCATGCCAGTGCGTCTTTGAGCCCCTAGATGCCACCCATCTTAGCGTGTTTAGCCATAGAAGGTGACCGATCCGCTAAATGGGTCTGCGTAGGCCCCTGGTGGCCAGCGTGGACGCCCAGTGCCACCGCTCGCCACGTCGCCGTGCATAGGGTGGCCGGCGGTGCGTGCGGTGAAATTTAGAAAAATCCAGGGGGTTAAGTGAAGTCGCCAGAGAAAGGAAGAAATAGTATTAGGACCTAGTCGTGGTTTGGGAAAAGTCTAAGGGCTCATTTGCTAAAGGTGCTAGCACGGGCTCCCCACCGTGGGTCGTCTCGCGCGTGGGCCGCGTCCCGTGCTGGGCCGCCGGGCTGCTGGGCCGAATGGTTGCCACTGGCCCTTTTTCTTTTCTAAGCATTTTCGAATTTAGCTTCTAAGGTCAACTTGTAAATTCAATATAAAATTGTATAGTTAACTAAAAATTATAAAACCAATTTTGTTAGGTTCCTAAAATCATCATATATCTACTAGTATATTTTGTTCGCATAGTTTTATAATATTTTTAGGAGTTATCTAATTAATTTAAAATGCTTAATATTATAAGATATAAACTTGTAGGAATTATTGTGATAAATTAGTGATAAATTAGTGATTGTGATAAATTAGTGATAGTGTAGGAACTATAGGACCCGGTAGAAGTCGAGTGATTACATGTCACTCGCGGGAGATAGGAAAGATATTATTGTTGTTATTATATTACTATCACATGGAATATATATGAATGATAATTGAAGACCGGGTGGAATGGTACTTTGGATCTAGACTGGTTAGGCATTCAAGCGAGGCTTGGATTGCACTTGTTCCGCCTGTGTCGATTGAGGACCGTCCATTGCTGTGGATGGTAGTCAGGTCATAGACTTATTATCCTGAGCACATACTTGCTTATGGGAGCGGGAAGGCTCGTTACGCTCTTATCGTGGGTTCTGGCTCTTTTTGGATTGACTGATTGGAGACGAAAAAAAGTGGAGGTCTAAGCACCATGCTAAGACCGGGTCTCAAGTGTGGAGGCTTGGAGTCCAAGTTTGGATGGGGACCTAGACCCCTCGACATAATGGAATGGGTTGGTCTTGTTTGTGCCTGGGGTACAAACGGGGCGTGTGTTTCGGGATACCCAGCTGGGACACATTGATTCATGAATCACCATTTCTATAAGACGGTACCGACTTAGCTATGGTCTAGCACCGTAGTAAGAACTGGAACTTGAAAGGTGATAAAATGATTCTGATTGCTTACCACCTGCTTGAAAGTAGTATAGATGCTTACATAGAATGGTTAGTTAATGAACTAATGATGACTGCTAATAAAATTAAATATAAGGATGCACATTTAGTAATACTTCCACAGATGCAATAACCCATAAGCCAAATAAGCCTTGCATATCCTTGAAGTCTTTTATTTTCCTCCTGTCGGGTAAGTCTTGCTGAGTACAATCAAGTACTCAGGGTTTTATTCCCCCTGTTGTAGATGATCGGAGGATACTTAGAGCTGACTCTTATGTGTGGAAACCTCCTGGTAGACTTAGAGAGGATTCCTTCATGCTATGACCGTAGTGTTTATTTATAACCCTCACTAAAGGTTTTTATAAGAAAAGATGTAAAATCTGGTAGCATCTCTTGTATATAAATGTCCACTACGTTAATGCTCTACCATGTCATTAAATTAATCTATGTTTCCACTGTAACTCTGATAACATTATTATATTCTGCTGTTATAATCAATTGAGATAATATTATGTTACTATAATCAAGTGGTGTAAGAAATGACTTAAGAATGTTGTAAGTTGTATTCTCTAATTTATGATCCTAATGGAAAAATATGGATTTTTGAGTTCTCCCTTGGGGTGTGCTTGACGAAACTGCGTAGTTTAGTGTCGTCTCTTGAGTACTTAGTGTCTAATGGAAGACAAGTACTCTTGGGAGGCATTAGATTAGACGGTTCTGCCACAATGTCGGCCCCTCAGGTATTCTGTTGGGCTAGGCATGGCCACAGGGCACGCTCTCCTCCACTGCAGTGATCTTCTTGGACGACTTGGGTCGCCAACTCCTCCGTGTTGACAACATCTACATCAGCCTGCGACCCAACTCCGACTGCCCTCGACTTTCCCCGGATGAGTTCCACGGGGGCGACCTTAGGGTCGGCACCATCCTGGACTTGATGACGACGCCACCTTCACGCTCCACCTTAACCATCTAGCGCCAAGTACCTAGCTACATCTTGCCCAATGTCGCCAAAGGGATCCACGACTTCGCTGCACCACCATGAGAGATACTCCACTTTTCCATCAACACCGCCATGCAGCAGGATCCCTGGGAGTTGGGGTCATGGACCATACAGCTACTACCTCCATGGCCACATCGGCCACCTCCTCTACTGCCTCGAGTTCACCATCAATCGCACGAGGGACAACGTGATCTGAGCTGACCTAGTTCGCGGTCGCCTCCTCGTCCGCATTGAGGCCATCCTACCAGGGCAAGCCTTTCCACCAGACAGCATCAACGATTGGGCCTTGCTTCAGCGCGAGGATGCGCTGAGTGGTGAAGTGGGGGTGATGTCATACGTCTGACGAGAGGCCTATGGGCCCCTGCATCACAACAAGACCTCAGGCAAGGTGCCAAAGCAGACCCGGTGTGAACAGTACCCCCGGGTGCTGTAGCACCGCTGCGGTATTGTGGCGCCGCCATCAGGCGATTGATTAAGATAGGAGTTTGGTTTGTTTAGGAAAGGAGGATCTAATCTATAAGGATATCTCCCGTAGTTGCTTGGAACACAAGTCCTATAGGGACTATAAATATAGGAGAGATGTAATCGATCTAATCTAAGCAAGAACAGAGCTATTGCTCTTCCTCTGTCCCTCTCCCTCTCTCTCTCTCTTGCGCCACCTCCGCCATCAGGCAATTATATTATTTAATTGTGTTAATTAGGATTCGCACTCAAGGCCTCTTGCTCTAAGTTGCATGCAGCGACCAATTCAACTCAAAAGTTTAAACCGATGGAAAGTGGGCAACTGACTTTATATTTCAACAGAACCAATCCTAAAACCGAGCCTATATCATTCTGTTTGGATTGAGGCAGGACAAGATCCCGCCCTCTCTCTGTAATTAACACTGCAGTCCAGTTCATTTTGCCAGACCAACTCATTTCAGAGAGAAGCACCTCACCACCCCTTCCAGAACGGTCCTGACTAGTTTTTTGTTTTACTACAGACCAAAGCCTTTGTCCACCATATATAGTTCATACTCTTGGAGAGCTTTTTCTCGATCTATTTTAATTTCTTCAGTGCTGCTGCGTAGTATATGCATGGAGTAAAGAAAACCCATGATCATTTTGGGTGATGCATAAGAGCTATAGCCTATATATAGGAAAAGTGAAAAAATTTCACTTGTTGACATTCATTGCATAGCAAAAAATTCAGCAGTTCATACAGATCTGAATTTATCCACATCCGAAATTCCTCCAAAATTATGAGGAACCGATGATGTTGACCTTTACATGTTCTCGAACTGAAGAAGCATGGTAATATTTTTGGCGTAGTTACTATATGCCGGGAAATGCAGACCTGTCCTGAAGAAAATGTGACCAACTGCTGAAAGATGAATACATCGAACAATGACGCAGAGTCATCAACTCATCAGTACGTACTTAGCCGTGCATTATTGAAAATAAAAATCAGAAATAGATTCTCGAGGACTTGTCTGCAGCAAGAGCAGACGTAGCTAAAAGCCTAAAACCCCTACGTACATCTATCTAGAAAGACCAAGTTGCAGCACAAAATAATAGTACGTAGAAGATGGAACTGTTAATACAGTCACACAAACAATAATACCAGCAAGTAGTGTTCATGCGACACAAGTATATACGATTTGCCTTTTTCTCAAACAAATGAAGTGCAAGCTAGGCACATTAAACAGTTTTGCTTGCTAGCTCAAAGATTATACGGTAAAATATAAGGCAGAAATAAAAACTCATATCTGGTTACTTCTTATGGGTATGAAGATTCATACCCTCTCATCTCTTCAAAAATGTTGGAGGCAAAAGACTAATCTAATCTCCATACAGAAGTACATCAAACGAGATTCACACTGCTCTGCATCAATAGGCAACACCTCATATATCAGAAACGCCTGATGAGAAGAACAAACACACACTGGACGACGTTATCATGTTATTGGCTCTAGGAATACAGGAGCTCCTGTTGTTTGAAAACATATGTACACATCAACCTCCAGGGGGGCAACATAACATGAAGAAAATACACGCATATATACACTGGATCTTGTCCGGAAGCTCTCCAAACCTTTGAAGCAGGTCTGGCACCACAAAAATTATACTCAAACCTAGAAAAGATAACCTAGAAATAAGTAATAGATATCTGAAAACAAGAATATGTAGTCAGATCGATACAGATATAAGTTTGCACCAGCTTTCTGAATACCCATATTCTAGAAAACCATGTGAGCACCGTACCAGCAATCCATGCAGGCATAGAGAGACGGAGAGGAAGAAAAATGAATATACGAAGAAGCAAAGAGAGAGAGCTAGATACACCGAGGAAAGAGAAAGCGAACGAAGATTCTCCCAATCAAAAGGTAATGATGAAAACTTTCATCACCTGCGAGATACACAGAGGAAAGAAGAGTCAAAGCAGGCCATCATTACACCAATCTTGCTGCTCCTCGATTCGCAACAAACAAGCAAACAAAAAGGCACAGTGGAGTAATAAGATCCAGGAGTGGAAGTACAGTACTCCACACCATACTAAGAACAACCAGGAATCTGACGAACACTTCAACAAGTATTTCAAAATCAAAGAACCAGAACAAATTTATATATAGTACTAGCTTCTAACTCTCTATGATATCATTTGAAGCTATTGCTGAGGGGAATGAAGCCTGGTCCGAGATCTCACAGATTCGGGGAATAAAAACTACACATGCCATGCACGAATCATCCTTAAATCGCAAGCGAGACCTTGAACCAGACAACATTCCACTCAGAAGCAAATAGCTTCATATCTTCCCCCATCTTCTCAGGTCCCTCTCATCTTCTCATCTCTATTTTTTCTTTGCATGCTGTGTGAGGGGCATGGGTATGTATATAGACGCAAGCAGCACACAGGTGTGGCGTGGTCCAGCGGCATGGTCATGATATGTGAAATGATTACTGCTGCTAAATTTTGAAGTCACCAAAACAATAAAAAAAAAAGGATGCTCGCACATTCGATGCGTTTATCAAACCAGTACTATTTCCAGTGACTGACAGGTGGGGCTAACTGAGACTGGAGCCTGCATGTCAATGGCACTGAACACGTAAAGCTAGGCATTGAAACGGCCACAGGCACAACCACATGGCAAAAAAACAGACGGCATTAAACAACCATAAAGACCGGAATGAATGGTGACAAAGAACACGGCGGCAGAGAGCCGGACCTACAGCTGTGGCCGTTGTTGGAGACGCGGGGAGGCATGGGAGCCGTCCATCACGCGATCATGACGGACGCGAGGGGGCGCAGGAGGTGAAACCCTAGCTGTGACGAGGGGGCAGCCGGTTGGGGAGTGGTTGAGTGAAATGCGCGGCTCAAGATTTGGAATTTGGTGTGCCTGTTCTTGTGTTGGCCGTTGGCGTATGCATTATTCAACCTTCATTGCTAGGAGCACCCAACAATGGTGGGGAAAAAAAATCTCATCCTCAGAGAGATCGAGAGAGTTAGCACCGAGTCACTGAATGTCACTTCTTCCGTTTAGAAATAGAGAGAATTCCTTATTTGACACTGGGAAAATGAGTCGTTTCTTTCTTGGCCCTGAAATTTTCTTCGTTCCCTATTTGACACTCACTTCAACTTTCGTTCCTAATTTGACACTGCCGTCAAATCCGTTAGCTAACGGTGTTAACTGGCCGTTAAAAAGACGTTTTTGCCCCTAGAAAAAAAAGCGGCAAAGCAAATTTAAGAGGAAAAAAAACCTGCGCCTTTTTTTTACTGGGCGCATGCATCAGAGGCGGGCACATGTTTTTTTTCCTCTCAAATTTGCTTCGCCGTTTTTTTTTCTAGGGGCAAAAACGTCTTTTTAACGGCCAATTAACACCGTTAGCTAACGGATTTGACGGCAGTGTCAAATTAGGAACGAAAGTTGAAGTGAGTGTCAAATAGGGAACGAATAAAATTTCAGGGCCAAGAAAGGAACGACTCATTTTCCCAGTGTCAAATAAGGAATTTTCCCTTAGAAATATAAGTCCACTAACGTCGATATAGGCCCCGTTCGCTGGTCTGAAACTTGGCTGAAAAACACTGTTCCAGCTGAATTGTTGTGAGAGAAAAATACTGTTGGCTGGTTTTGTAAACAGTGAAATGAGAGGGGATCAGCCGGCTGGCTGGTTCAGACCAGCCCAGCGAACTACCCCATAGTCTCCAAAATGACAATTTGTACTAAAATATATTGCATTAAATAAAAATATTTATATATTATGAAAAGCACACTTCATAAAGAATACAGTAATATCGTCATTTGTGTTGCTGACATGTATAAAACTAAAAATATTGATATAGGAAGATAAAAATTTGACTTAGAATAAATCTAGACAAACTTGGTGTTACATGTGATGGGACTTGCACTACCGGACTCCTTGAGTTTGCCGAGTGCCCGAAACACTCGGCAAAAGCCATAAAACACTCGGCAAATGGTTCGCCGAGTGTAACACTCGGCGAACAGCACTCGCCAAAAACAGTGACGGCAAAGCCAACTTTGCCGAGTGTCTTTTATCGGGCACTCGGCAAAGCCTTTGCCGAGTGCCCGACACTCGGCAAAGTTGAAACCGAAAAAACCCGAAAAAATGGGAATTTTTACCCAAAAAAATGAATTTTTTTTATCGATGGAGGCCCCCCCACCGGCTAGCGCCCACCCATCTACGACATTTTTTGCGTGAATTTCATGGCTACGCGGCCGACACGATTCGAACCCGAGACCTCCCGCTGTGCACGTACCTCCTCTACCACTACACCACACTCTCACTTGTGTCTGGATTCCGTTTTAGTTCCCAACATATTATACTAAACCGAGTATAAATTGCATGTTTGAGGCCCTAAACGAATTCAAATAAAAAAGTTGTAAACTACAAAGTTTCATAACTTTTCGAGATCTACACTTTTAGTTTAGGAAGTTTTTCCATCCGAGGTCGTTTACAAAATTTGAATTTTAAAATTTTGAAATTCAAACACAGTTTTGCATGACAAGATGTTTTCAAATCAAAAAGTTGTAAACTATAAAGTTTCATAACTTTTCGAGATCTACACTTTTAGATTAGGAAGTTTTTCCATCCGAGGTCGTTTACAAAATTTGAATTTTAAAATTTTAAAATTCAAACACAATTTTGCATGACAAGATGTTTTCAAATCAAAAAGTTGTCAACTACAATGTTTCATAACTTTTCGAGATCTACAGAGTTTATTTTGGTTGTTTTTTCATCCGAGGTCGCTTGAAAAGTTCGAATTTTAAAATTTTGAAATTCAAACGCAGTTTTGCATGACAAGATGTTTTCAAATCAAAAAGTTGCCAATTACAAAGTTTCATAACTTTTCGAGATCTACAAAGTTTATTTTGGTTGTTTGGTCATCTGTTCATCCGACATGGTCGTTCTAACATTGTTCACAAATCTTATATATCTCTCTTGTAGTTTCAAAAACTACAAGAGAGATATGTTAGATTTGTGAACAAATTTATTTTCACTTTGTCATATGAAGAAAAGACCAAAACAAACATTGTACATCTTGATGAGTTATACAACTTTGTAGTTGAAAACTTTTTTATTTGAATTAATTTACTGCTTCAAAATGTGCTTTGAAATTTTCTTTGCCGAGTGTAAAAAAAAACACTCGGCAAAGAAGCTCTTTGCCGAGTGTCAAAAAAAACACTCGGCAAAGAGACTCTTTGCCGAGTGTTAAAAAAACACTCGGCAAAGAGCCTCTTTGCCGAGTGCAAAAAAACACTCGACAAAGGCGTCTTTGCCGAGTGCCCGAAAAACAACACTCGGCAAACCACCTGGCACTCGGCAAAGAGCCGGTCTCCGGTAGTGTTGGGACTTGGGAGAAGTACTATAAAAATGCATGCATGTACACTATATGTGGAGTTTTTAACTCTGAATGACACCCCTAGCTAAAAGTATATGAGTTACAAGGGCCTTGAGGCGTTTTTAACTCTGAACAGTGTCGTATCAACGGGCAAATTTTTACACTAGCGACAACGCACGGAGCATATGCATTCTTCAGTGTGGCGAGCATATGCAGTGCAGCTGACAAATCTCACCTTGTAGTACGTTTGAATCGGCAATAGAAAAGATGATCCTTTTTTTTCTATACGTTCTCAGATATGTTTGAATAATGGTCGTGTCCCGTGACGTGCTAGTAGAAACGAAACCATTTTATTTAATTATCAGCAAATTATTGTCCTATTAGATGTGTGGTCGTCTCTGATAATCTTGCATCAACGAGCAATGCAAGACCATTCATGCCCCTGGTATGGCACTAACGTACAAAATCTGCAGCAGATACAAGTATGTGCCCTGATAAACAATGCGTGTATGTATGCATTTGTGTTGCCGAGGCCGGCTTCATCTCTCCTTTTTTTTTTCTTTCAGATTCTCTGTTCATCTTAGAAAACTTAATACAAACAGAGCGCCCTCGTTTACTGCGAATTACAGACTGACAACAGTGCAAAGACCACTGTTGTTTTTTTGCAATTTTCTGATCATGCATGTGTTGGATTTGTTGTATGCATGTGAGGGGTGGTCATACGCACGCTGACACAATAATACAACTTTATTTATAGATTAGACAACCGATAAAATACTGCAGTGCATATCCAACAACTATTCAAACCCTTGCACCATGTTTGGCTTACCCCATATTCGACTTGTTCGACTTCTTTTTTTAGCCAGAACAGTATTTTTCTCTCACAATAATTCAGCCAGGACAGTGTTTTTCAGCCAAATTTCAGACCAGCGAACGAGGCTACTAGCACGGTCGTACTTAACGTTTTGTCCTAATAATTTAAAGGAGTTAGAGGTGAGCCTTGCCATGTCACTACTAGAAACCGGCAATTTGCCGAGTGCCTGCGGCACTCGGCAAAGCCCGAAATACACTTGGTAAAGGCTTTGCCGAGTGCCGCACTCGGCAAAGAGCAGTCGGTAAAGAACCCGTCGGCAAAGGTTTCTTTGCCGAGTGCCACATATCGGGCACTCGGTAAAGCCTTTACCGAGTGTCACGTCAGCACTCGGCAAAAAAAACCGACATCAACTCTGACGGCCTCTTTGCCGAGTGCCACCTCAGCGGCACTCGGCAAAGAATTTTTTCTTTTTTTGAAAATTCTTTGTCAAGTGCCATACTCTTGCACTCGGTAAAGAAATTTTTTCTTTTTTAAAAAAAAAAATCTTTACCGAGTGCCATGGCTCTGGCACTCGGCAAAGCTGGGAAATTGGGTCTCTACTTCCCAGCTTTGCCGAGTGCCATGATCACGGCACTCGGCAAAGCCCTCTTTGCCGAGTATGGCACTCGGCAAAGAGGAAAAAATGTTTTTTTTTGTTTTTTGCTTTCCATCAGCGCAAACAAAGAAATCACATATATATCAACACACAACACAGGATATATCACATACACATCCATATTCCATCACATACACATCCATAACCCATCACATACACATCCACCATCCATAATACATCACATACAAATCCATTGTCCATAATCCATCGTACATTCGCATTATCCATGACAATATCCATCACAATATATATATGTCTCTAGTAGTAGTCCAACATAAGGCTAAGTCTAATACAAGTCCATGCAACATGAAAAGAAACAAATAAACGGTACCTACTGCCAGCCTCCCCATCCGGAGTGTGAACTGCCACCTTGAGGAGGGCCAATTGTCCACCCGGCCTGTGGAGAAGGGCCACCTTGAGGAGTCTGGTTCGAACCCGCCGACTGTTGCTGCACAAAGGAGAAGCGAATTCATGAGTATCTACAGGAGGGCTGCACAAGCTAAAGGAATAAACAACCATATATACTCACCGGAGTCCCTACAGGAGGAGGAGGAGCCACAACTGGAGCGAGCAGCGACTGGGGCACGACCACACCTGGCAAGGTCTGAAGGCTGGCCATGAAGCTGAACATGTCCTGCAGCCTCTACGTCTTGGCCGCCCTCTGGGCTTGTACAGCCTCCATCTCCAGCCGATGGGCCTCCGCCTGGGCCACCTGCTGGGCCTCCAACCTCCGCAAGTCGGCCTGCAACATTCCACCCGCAATGTTTAAACAATGCAAAGGCAAGGTAGATGTGTAAAAGCAATGAACGACGAATAAAATAGTACTAACCTGGAGTTCTGCCATCTTCTGCTATGAGCTCTGCTGCCGAGAGCGTATGGGGAGGGAGGAGCTCGTTCTCCTTGCTCGAATCTCAGCGAGGTTGGGAACAGAGGCGGAGTCGACTGTGCTGTCCGCCATCCAGTACCGGCCATGCTGCTTCCCTCCTCCCAGCCTCATCAGGAGGTCTGTGTCCAGGGGCTAGGTGGCTGGATTGAAGTCCTCCCCATGGTGCTCGCAGACTGCCGAGGTGTACTCGCTAAGCTTGCTGTGGACGCTCGCGCTGGTGTATGCCTCGGGCCCGTCCGTCGGGTTGTAGGTGACTTTCGGGGCCGTCGCCTTGCCCTTGTGTGCCAGGGCGTACGCCATGAACTCGTTGCATTCCTGGCCTTGGTGCGCCTGGGACTACGAGGAAAACACAAAGATGATTACAAGTAATGAGAATTGAGCATTAGAATAAATAAATAAAGATGAAAACACAAAGAAGATTACCCATGTTTGGGCGTACGCGCTGAGGCTCCGGTTGCCTTGGTGGTGTGGCGCCCCACCCATCTGCAAGCGGCAGTCCCAACGGATGTTGTGCTTCTCCGCTCACTCCTCCGAGAGCCACCTATCCACAATGGCCTCCCAGCAAAGGCGGTGCCTGGCACACCAATCAGGACATTGCTGCATGCCATCAAGTTATTGATATGTCAGAAGATAAAATGAAGCCTACCTATTCTTCATGGAAGGAGTCAGTATTAATGTTTCATACTTACCGAGAGGTACTGCTCCTTGGTGAGCGTCCTGGTCCTAGCATCGGCCTTCCTCACCACCTGACCAAGGACGTCGGCGCTATAGTTGATGACGCACTAGAGCCGCGTCTCGTAGTACAGGTCTGAGAGTCGGGACCTACAGACCTTGTCCTGCACTCACGCCGCTCGATCCTCAAACCCTTCGTCGCACCTGAAGAAGTCCTGCATACAGACATCATGTATCATTTCATTATTTCAAGAACGACCAATGAATGCGTAGTATTGACCAATTTAGTGCGATGAAGACTCACCCAGAACTCGGCCTTGATCCACGCCGCAACGGTGCCGAACTCGCTATCCTCGGCGGCGTAGAAGTGGTCCCACGTCCAGGGCGCCGAAGTCATCGAGGCGTAGGTGACCATGCCAGGGTAGTGCTGCCGAATTAGAAGGCCTAGGGTGCCATTGATGTGTCGGCCCGTTCTGGACACAACTTCCTAGTTGCTGTGACAGAACCGCCCAATTTATATAAGATCAAGTACGGTTGTCCCCGCTAACACGTTGACACACCCATACTTTCACTCATATAAACCCGGTAGTCCGCCGAGTGTCCCGAAAGACCTCGGTAAATCAACATCACAACCAAGATCGCGTGATTAAGCAAATACACATCACATACATCAGGTTGCAGCGGAAATAATATTAAAAAGGGGTTAACAAATAATAGTACAAGTTTGGGGTTTTAAAACTGCTTAGTGGAAACAACATAGCTTTCAAATGATTACATTAATATAAGTTCCAAATATATTGCTAGCATAGTGACATCATCCGACAAAAGCATATAGAGGAGAAGTAAGTATAGAATCACCGAGCCCACCGGTGGTTAGCCACCATCATCAACAGGTCGAGAACATTACCTGCAACAAGGTGGGATAAACCCTGAGTACTCGAATGTACCCAGCCAGACTTACCCGTCGGAAACCAAAACAAATAACACCAAGGATTATGCAAGGCTTTCTTTAGTGGGCTAGCTGACTTGTTTGCGAAAAGCATAAGCTATCATGAAGAAACCATTTTAAGTACTTTGCATCATCTTTATTATGGCCTATCCATCTAGGTAAGCACCTGTACTATAGCAATCACTTGATTAACCAATAACATCCAGTTACCAATTTAGATTTAGCATATCCCATACCATCCAGATAACCATCATTGTTCCATAATAATTACTACGATGAAGTAACTCGAGTCAAGTGCTCACTATCCAGGAGCGATGGCGATTCGAATCGATTCCTAACCAGCTGGTGATTTATTCCTTACACAAACCTCACTCACCCGCTAAAGTGAGATATTGATCACCGAGTCAACTTTCCAGGAATCTCGAGTTTGCCAGGAACCACATGTACCCGGGGGCCGACCGACTGCACTTTGGTCTTATCATCTCGCCCCCGTGTCCTACCACACCTGCTCCGGCACAGTGCGTTGCGGGCAATCTACTCGGCCCGAAAAATCTCCCAGCTTCGCGGTCGGAAGGTACTTTATCCGGCCAGCTAAATGTAAGGCATGCGTTCAACATGACTCGAGGCCCAACAACGAACGGTCCTTAATCGACACAGACGGAAACTAACAGCACCCCAGAACCCTGTCTGGTTGCCTCCAACTTTTTCCGTCCGGTCTCCAATTATCCATCACATATGGTTAATTCCAGGATATCATTCTTTCCATAGCTAAATTCTTCCAGTAACCACCTATAATGTAGGTGACCGGATATCACCGATCGCTACCGGTCTAAGCAAGGCTAAGCAGTTATTCGATCCTGACCTAACAGGGTAACATGGTAGTAAGGTAGGCAAGGATAGTAACAAATGCATCAACGGTTTCAATCAACTCCTACAACTTAATGCAACAATATATATAAACTCATATATATAGAAAGAATTGCTTTTATAAAGTAGGAGACTTATAATGCTCCGGGGCTTGCCTGGGATCCGACACAAGTCAGTTCAGTTAACTTGCACCATCCTGGTGACATCTCAGATCCTAGCACTCGCTTAGTCCTTCCATCTTCGGGATAGATCCATCAAACACCGTCTTTGGGTTTGGCTCCAACATCACGTCCTTCATATGGTTCATCTAGCGTACCTAAATGAGATGCAAGATGCATGTGTATGAATGTGATGAATGGTAACACAAGATGCATCACATAAGCATTCAAGACAACACAAGATTATGTAAGACATAGACACCAGTAGCTATTTAACTATCATCACACAACTAAGTATAGAGAGCAAGCACATCAAGCATGACACAAGTTTAATAAGGTCACAAGTATCATAACTTGATTATCAACAAAGCCACACTTAGCAATATACAAGCAAACAACTATAATTGGAATCTGTCAATTTCTGGACATGCAAACAGCAGCTATAAGATTTAGCTATAACTGGAGTTACACAAATCCAAATGACTTGAAAGAAGACATTCTAGAAAGCTTATGAAATTTTCTACAATTCATCTTTAATCATCTTAGCATGATTCTCAAGTTAACTAAGTCAAATATATCCATTTACAGAAACTGGTCCACAATTGACAGAAAACAGCCATTTCTGAAACCCAACTTTAAACAGCTATAACTCTTAAACTACTTGGCCAAATGACACCAAATTTTAATAGAAGCTAGATACATGAATTATCTACAACTTTTGTATAAACAAGTTTCACAACAAAGCACATTATCATGAAGAACTTTGCTAAGTTCCCAGATCTGTCCATAAACCACATCGGCAAGAAAATAATTATTAACTTATGTTACAAATACATAATTAGGCAAAACCAACTTTACCAACATGTCACACATGACTAAAGAACACCAGAAAACCTAGTGTCCATGACCAAATAAATTCTTTTAATGCATTTCTTAATTTATTTTAGATAATAAGGTGACTTAATGAACATATACCAAAAGTATACAATAAACTCTACAAAAATTACAGTGGCTCACATATCCTCTCAATAGTCTACTGTACAAATTTCACTCCATATGGATATGTATAGCAACCTCTATGAAAAAGACAAGTTGCTAAAGCAAGAATTCATGTGAGAGCAAGATAAACCAACAACTCACTCATACTTCATCCAATACTCATGAAATTTTTACCACACATCAACTATCATATGAGTAGCATGCCACAAAAATTTCACTTCATTTGGAGCCCTAGATCTACAGTTATGAAAAAGACAAATTCAACTAGCATTAAAACCTTACTGCACAAATCTATTTTTACCGCAAAATATTTAAACTAAAACATGCCATATTATAGATCCACTGCATAGACAATTTCACAAGGATTCCAAAAAGTCCTCATTTACTATTTTACGAATTTTCTACGATTTACTATGAATTTCCAAAGTTCCTGCAAAATAATTACAAACCAGTCCTCACGCACTATTCACATGAGTCACTGACTTCGCAGTTAGGACCTTGATTTTCGTCGAATTGTCGCGCGAGGTCCCTGGTCGGAAAAAACAGAGCAGAGGGTCGCCGGGGATCACTGCTCCGGTCGGAGGAGGCCATGCCGTCGGCGGATGAGGGGCGGGGGAGCACCGGTGGGTCCACGCGCACCCGTGGGTAGCCTCGGTTCGCACCGCGGTGGCCCGACGCGGCCTGGCCGCGCACGTGTGCGGCGCGCAGGGGCGCAGCTCCGGCAGCGACGGCGGAGGAGCTGGCCGGCGTTGGCGGGCGGTGGCTGGCAGCGGCGTGGAGCACCAGCGGGAGCGTACGCACCACAAGGAGCCCACAGCTCGGCTTGCGGTGGCCCAAGGATGGCTGGCCACAGAAGCCAGTGGCTCGAGCTCGCCGGAACTGGCGGCGACGGCGCTCCGGCGGCCGCGGTGACCGAAAAAGGGGTGCAGGAGGGGCGTCGTGATGCGACGGATGCGTAGCGACGCTCGGTGCAGGCGCAGGAGGGCTGTAGGTGAGGGAGCAGTGGTGGCACGGGAGCTCGACGGCGGCGGCCAGGTGGGCGAGCTCTGGTGTGTGTGCGCGCGAAGGAAGAGCGCCAGGGAGGGCGGAAGCGAGTGAGCAAGGAGTGGAGACACACAGGCGCTCGGTTATGGAGGGACGGGGACGCAGGGGCGAGGATGCACGCGGCAGCAAAGCTCGGCAATGGTGGGGCGCGCTCTGGTGCATGGCCGCCACGAAGTCATTTCATCGAGTACGTGGCGCGCGTTGCTGTGCCCGACTTGGAGTCCGTTTTCGGCATATTCGGTGCAGATTCGGACCTTGGCGCCTATAGAAAAGTTGTTGTCCTCAGAATGCTCTTCGACTTTGATTAAGGGTGCTCGGCCATTAGGCTGTTGGATTAGCATATAATTAGTACTAAACTTGATAGTGTCAGTGATTTGACAGCGACAAGCAAACATCCAAAATTGATGGTCGAAATGAAATGCAACTGGTGCCATCTTCTTGTATGTTCTTCCCCATCATGTAAGCTCCAACTTTTACATTTGGATCAACTGAAGTTGCTTAGAAAAATTTGGAGAACGCGGAATGCCAACGTTGTTGCTTAGCGAAACTGACTTAGAATAATTCTAAGTGTTGAAATCAGCAGCAGGTTCCAACTTCGAGCCTCTGTTTAACTTATTTCCAAGTTGATCCAGCTCTTGGTCCAAAAACAAAGTTTGTTCTACATGATATGGACTACAACTTTCATTTTTGGTCAAACCTCATATCTGGTCCAGAAGTCGACTTTATTTCTCGGTCAACGCAAAGTCCTTTCTGCTACAAAATATAGGGTTTCCATTATTTTCGGACATTTTCACCACCTTCGCTCAACACGAACCCTTCATAACTTTTGTTGTAGAGTTCAATTAGAGTTGTTTGAGCAAGGTTACAAGGTTTGGTTGATTTCATATGTTTCCATTCACTTGATAAAGCAATTCATGCAAAGATATGACTTATCATTTTATGTGACTTTTTGATTCCAAACTTCATGAAACTTTTCCACGGGTCTAGATGGATGCATGTGGATGTAATGTACATGGAAGAAGCATGTTTAGAATTACTCTTGCATAATCTTAACAAGGGTCCATATGTAAGCAAGGGTGCAATATCCGAGTTTAGGTTGGGGCTTATTTCCATAGGTTTGATCTTGACATCTCCATCGTCTCTTAATCTGTCATGTTTAAGCTTAAACCCATTGCTTAACTGGTGACAAACACCTGAGGTGTTACAGCCCTCCCCCCTTAAAGGAATCGCGTCCCGAGATTCGATGCGAAAGACTTTTAAGGGAAGAGAAACATGTCATCCAGTTTCCAACATCAGTGATAGCATTAGGCTACTTAACTTCGGAGCATCAGAGAGGCTAATTTGGTCAAGACACTTTCTGATACTTGTCCTTTGTAGTAAGTTTTGTCTGAAGAATTTCCTTCGTTGGCCTTCATGAAGTATGGTTACTTTGGGAGGAATCCAAGATAGCAATGTCCTACGTACTTCGTCCTCGATGTACGAAGAGCGATACAAACGTAGACTAAATACTTGCAGCATCTACTTCCCGAGTGGATATAGCACAGACCATATGGACTTTGCACTAGATGATAATCTTCTGAAGGATACTCGTTGCAATGTTTCCATGTGTGTAGTTCTCTTTCTCTGATAACAATATTGTATGGTCTGAGTCTGCTGAGTGAGTGGTAAACATAGTAGCTGACTCTGTCGGCTCAACGTTCTCGATGATCATTCCTTAGGGAGCCTTCGTATCCAAGTTGCAACAGTGATCTAGGTTGGATCTGATGCAACCTCTTGGGTAAAAACACATATAAGGTACCAAAGGCATGTCAGCATTGGAGAACCATTGACGTAGAAGGATGTTAGCGAGGCTTGGAGGACAATACAAGTTGCAAGTAATCACAAAACTAGGGACTAGTTCACTACCAAGCAGGTTGAGCACAATTTGCCTTCGTGGTGCAGTTGCACAACAAGTTGGGTTGACTTGCATCGTAGCAAAACCAGCCTTCTTACTACATTTGTCTTCGAGACTTCCATTCCAAGGCCAATCAATATCTCAAAAACCATAATCCAAAAATCTGCGGTTTGACATCTTTCCAATTGCTTTCGAATTGCAAGGGCACAATTTTGACTTCTAGAACACCTTGACTGCTCACGCATTGCTGATCTAAGAGGGCAAAGGCAAGGCACATAGGGGTGCAATTAGTCTTCTCAAGGGTATGGAGGGTTGTCTAATCAGCAATACACCTACAAGTTGTAATTTCTTGGCATGAATTACAAACACAACCGTTTAATGCAAATGATGATCGCAGTCACAGCGAAATTGCAGATTCTGTACCCTTTTGTTTTCTATTCATATCTCACAAACTACTGCTCCAATATGCACAAATTTTTGTGGACATGTAGATCCATGGGTCTTCTAACTACTCACCAAAATTAAACTCAAATGGGCACCGTTTGACCATCCAAACAATTCATCTACCAAAACTGCTGTGTTTGAAAATGGCAGCAAACCAAGCCGACAAGATATCTCTCTAATCCGATGTTTTACTCAACCAATACTCAAACTAACTTAAGACATTGAAGGGTCCTAAGCAATGAATGAGATCACCAAGTTTGGGGTCAATCCAACTTCGTTTGAGTCACTAACCGCCGGCTTGAAGATAACCGGTTTAGTGCCACAAAATCTGGACAGATTTCGTGTCCTCCCTTTTCTTCGCTCCACACGTTGAGGTGTGTGTTTGGCACTCTCTAACCTTTCTCATAGCAGCAGCAGTCTTTCTCTAGCTGAGGATGGAGGCTAGAGTTTTCCTTACATGCTTCTCTGGTAATACTTCAACCATCGTTTTAGACACCAACTTGACTATGCACAAGCATTGGACTTGTGGGCTGTTTTTACAGGGCACAAAACATTATTCCACATGTAGGGCATTTCTACATTGACAAGGAACCATTCCTATATATCCTTCGGCACTTCATCCAATAGAGTCCGGACACATGTGTTAGTGGCACCTTGGGGCACAAAGATGCTGACTAAAAACTAGGGATGTGCTTTCACTAACTCCTACCTAGCCGATACCACGTCTTGTACTATATACGTGATTGTCCAAGAGGGAATTGACTTGATAGCACATTTGGAGAAGAAGTAGCACTTGCATTGTGGGGCCAGGTTTGCTATTTCCTTGATCAACATTGTTCTGTGAAATCTGGCCTTCATAGTTACCAAATAGTCGTTACCTAACTGAAGACTAACTTTCCTACTGGTAACAAATCAGTTGTCCCTCAACACTAAAAAGGTTCCGAATCTTCACTCTTGATAATAAAAATTGTGGTCAAAGCCTATAGATGGTCGCCATTGAAGTCTGCAGAAAGGGGTCACACCAAAGAAGGTCGGTTCGTCTACATGATCCTTATGCACCTAAAGATTGCAAACTTGGACAGGAACTCATATATATCAGGTGACCTATCACAGCACATAATATCCTGGTCCATTTATCATCCGACTGATAACTTGTTTAACCTTAAGTGTGGTGCACCTTTCTGATCCAATGAAAATGACATAAGTTGCTCACTAGATGATCGACGTCATTATAGGGATCGTCAAGTAGAGTCACTTGTCTACCACCTCTTGTAGTCTGTTTATGTTCCTGTTAGTGACCTGTTCTTCAAAGGTTAACCATTGGACGACTTCACAAGGGAGTCCTATTGCATCTAGTTCGACATATAGATCTCTTGACATGATAAGGAGAGATAACCAAGGAAGAGCTCAAGTGAGAATAACATATCGGTGCAGTTCTGTAATGGATCATGACTAGAAACCTCGATACCAGCGCGTGCCAAGCAGCACAGCCTTGTGTGTGCACCCACAGGAGGCTCTCGGTTTCGTCGCGGCACCATAGATCGCTAATCGTGGCACCATTACTGAACATATAACCTACAAGAAATCTCACATGGCACAAATTGGGTTGCATAGGAGCAAGCACTATGCGAAGGAGGGATAGCAAACAAAGGTAGTCACAAGGTTAGGAGTCAACAAGCAGGGGATCCAAAAATCAAAACACAACGCAAGAGAGCATAGCTTAATTGCCAAAGACAACTGAGCAGGGGACTTCTTGCCAAATTTCCATATACGTCTTGTGTCCACCAAGTGATTACCAAAACTTGGACGTGGTTCTAGGATAGCGCTCTTCGACACTCGTATGCTTTCCGAGGACAAAAGGGTGACAACTACGGCACTACCTAAATAACAAGCATACATACCCACCACTTGGCTAAACTAGAGGACATTATAGGTTTAAGCATGTAACCACAATTATTTCTAGCAAGGCTAAGCACACACTTTTCTCAAGCACTTCCTATTCAAGCAACATGGAACAAGGCATTCTTGTTTAACTTCACACAGAGAAGATAGTAACATCACATTGATCACAAGTTACTTAGTATTAGAACAAGGTGAGGGAAAGCATATTTATGCACAAGCACAATCATGATGCATGCTCGTCCTATTCGTCCTCACAAAATTGCCAGCCTAAGGTGGCAATCACGTTCTATGTCGGTGGCATAACACGTACTCTCTCGATATATAGCTAGTCGTCAGCTACATTCAATCTACGCATTCGTGGTTAGCGTACCTGCAGGCAAATTCATTGCAGCCCATCCCCACAAAAAGATAAATAAGCACACAATGAAAGTAGTAAACTAAGATACTCTCCATATATACATCCCCAGATGTATATACTTTGATATCCATAGCTACCCGACAGATATACCCACAATTAAGTACCTTCATATATACATGTGTGTAACATGTAAATATTCCAGTAACCACCGCTAACTCTCCCCTAGACCGATAGTTGGACGGTCATACTCTCACAACTCACACTTACCTGGGCGTAGAGGCAATTGATCCATACAGTACCATTCAAGCGAATGGCATCCATACAATAGCACGCCATATGGACGACGAAAGAAAAATTGCAATAAAGTACATCCCTTAAAGTTAGTACTTAGATAGCCACCTAATAGTCCTTAACTGGGCATAAAGGAAGATGTCGCTAGCATAGTTTTGCAAATAAGTTTTGACAAATTTGCCTGTAGCTAAAGTTTTAGTTAAAATAGACCTTTTAAAACCAAAACTTAGCTTTTAAAACTATGTACCTGACAGTATTATGCTTAATCTCGCTCTGATACCAGCTGTGACAGAACCGCCCAATTTATATAAGATCAAGTACGGTTGTCCCCGCTAACACGTTGACACACCCATACTTTCACTCATATAAACCCGGTAGTCCGCCGAGTGTCCCGAAAGACCTCGGTAAATCAACATCACAACCAAGATCGCGTGATTAAGCAAATACACATCACATACATCAGGTTGCAGCGGAAATAATATTAAAAAGGGGTTAACAAATAATAGTACAAGTTTGGGGTTTTAAAACTGCTTAGTGGAAACAACATAGCTTTCAAATGATTACATTAATATAAGTTCCAAATATATTGCTAGCATAGTGACATCATCCGACAAAAGCATATAGAGGAGAAGTAAGTATAGAATCACCGAGCCCACCGGTGGTTAGCCACCATCATCAACAGGTCGAGAACATTACCTGCAACAAGGTGGGATAAACCCTGAGTACTCGAATGTACTCAGCCAGACTTACCCGTCGGAAACCAAAACAAATAACACCAAGGATTATGCAAGGCTTTCTTTAGTGGGCTAGCTGACTTGTTTGCGAAAAGCATAAGCTATCATGAAGAAACCATTTTAAGTACTTTGCATCATCTTTATTATGGCCTATCCATCTAGGTAAGCACCTGTACTATAGCAATCACTTGATTAACCAATAACATCCAGTTACCAATTTAGATTTAGCATATCCCATACCATCCAGATAACCATCATTGTTCCATAATAATTACTACGATGAAGTAACTCGAGTCAAGTGCTCACTATCCAGGAGCGATGGCGATTCGAATCGATTCCTAACCAGCTGGTGATTTATTCCTTACACAAACCTCACTCACCCGCTAAAGTGAGATATTGATCACCGAGTCAACTTTCCAGGAATCTCGAGTTTGCCAGGAACCACATGTACCCGGGGGCCGACCGACTGCACTTTGGTCTTATCATCTCGCCCCCGTGTCCTACCACACCTGCTCCGGCACAGTGCGTTGCGGGCAATCTACTCGGCCCGAAAAATCTCCCAGCTTCGCGGTCGGAAGGTACTTTATCCGGCCAGCTAAATGTAAGGCATGCGTTCAACATGACTCGAGGCCCAACAACGAACGGTCCTTAATCGACACAGACGGAAACTAACAGCACCCCAGAACCCTGTCTGGTTGCCTCCAACTTTTTCCGTCCGGTCTCCAATTATCCATCACATATGGTTAATTCCAGGATATCATTCTTTCCATAGCTAAATTCTTCCAGTAACCACCTATAATGTAGGTGACCGGATATCACCGATCGCTACCGGTCTAAGCAAGGCTAAGCAGTTATTCGATCCTGACCTAACAGGGTAACATGGTAGTAAGGTAGGCAAGGATAGTAACAAATGCATCAACGGTTTCAATCAACTCCTACAACTTAATGCAACAATATATATAAACTCATATATATAGAAAGAATTGCTTTTATAAAGTAGGAGACTTATAATGCTCCGGGGCTTGCCTGGGATCCGACACAAGTCAGTTCAGTTAACTTGCACCATCCTGGTGACATCTCAGATCCTAGCACTCGCTTAGTCCTTCCATCTTCGGGATAGATCCATCAAACACCGTCTTCGGGTTTGGCTCCAACATCACGTCCTTCATATGGTTCATCTAGCGTACCTAAATGAGATGCAAGATGCATGTGTATGAATGTGATGAATGGTAACACAAGATGCATCACATAAGCATTCAAGACAACACAAGATTATGTAAGACATAGACACCAGTAGCTATTTAACTATCATCACACAACTAAGTATAGAGAGCAAGCACATCAAGCATGACACAAGTTTAATAAGGTCACAAGTATCATAACTTGATTATCAACAAAGCCACACTTAGCAATATACAAGCAAACAACTATAATTGGAATCTGTCAATTTCTGGACATGCAAACAGCAGCTATAAGATTTAGCTATAACTGGAGTTACACAAATCCAAATGACTTGAAAGAAGACATTCTAGAAAGCTTATGAAATTTTCTACAATTCATCTTTAATCATCTTAGCATGATTCTCAAGTTAACTAAGTCAAATATATCCATTTACAGAAACTGGTCCACAATTGACAGAAAACAGCCATTTCTGAAACCCAACTTTAAACAGCTATAACTCTTAAACTACTTGGCCAAATGACACCAAATTTTAATAGAAGCTAGATACATGAATTATCTACAACTTTTGTATAAACAAGTTTCACAACAAAGCACATTATCATGAAGAACTTTGCTAAGTTCCCAGATCTGTCCATAAACCACATCGGCAAGAAAATAATTATTAACTTATGTTACAAATACATAATTAGGCAAAACCAACTTTACCAACATGTCACACATGACTAAAGAACACCAGAAAACCTAGTGTCCATGACCAAATAAATTCTTTTAATGCATTTCTTAATTTATTTTAGATAATAAGGTGACTTAATGAACATATACCAAAAGTATACAATAAACTCTACAAAAATTACAGTGGCTCACATATCCTCTCAATAGTCTACTGTACAAATTTCACTCCATTTGGATATGTATAGCAACCTCTATGAAAAAGACAAGTTGCTAAAGCAAGAATTCATGTGAGAGCAAGATAAACCAACAACTCACTCATACTTCATCCAATACTCATGAAATTTTTACCACACATCAACTATCATATGAGTAGCATGCCACAAAAATTTCACTTCATTTGGAGCCCTAGATCTACAGTTATGAAAAAGACAAATTCAACTAGCATTAAAACCTTACTGCACAAATCTATTTTTACCGCAAAATATTTAAACTAAAACATGCCATATTATAGATCCACTGCATAGAAAATTTCACAAGGATTCCAAAAAGTCCTCATTTACTATTTTACGAATTTTCTACGATTTACTATGAATTTCCAAAGTTCCTGCAAAATAATTACAAACCAGTCCTCACGCACTATTCACATGAGTCACTGACTTCGCAGTTAGGACCTTGATTTTCGTCGAATTGTCGCGCGAGGTCCCTGGTCGGAAAAAACAGAGCAGAGGGTCGCCGGGGATCACTGCTCCGGTCGGAGGAGGCCATGCCGTCGGCGGATGAGGGGCGGGGGAGCACCGGTGGGTCCACGCGCACCCGTGGGTAGCCTCGGTTCGCACCGCGGTGGCCCGACGCGGCCTGGCCGCGCACGTGTGCGGCGCGCAGGGGCGCAGCTCCGGCAGCGACGGCGGAGGAGCTGGTCGGCGTTGGCGGGCGGTGGCTGGCAGCGGCGTGGAGCACCAGCGGGAGCGTACGCACCACAAGGAGCCCACAGCTCGGCTTGCGGTGGCCTAAGGATGGCTGGCCACAGAAGCCAGTGGCTCGAGCTCGCCGGAACTGGCGGCGACGGCGCTCCGGCGGCCGCGGTGACCGAAAAAGGGGTGCAGGAGGGGCGTCGTGATGCGACGGATGCGTAGCGACGCTCGGTGCAGGCGCAGGAGGGCTGTAGGTGAGGGAGCAGTGGTGGCATGGGAGCTCGACGGCGGCGGCCAGGTGGGCGAGCTCTGGTGTGTGTGCGCGCGAAGGAAGAGCGCCAGGGAGGGCGGAAGCGAGTGAGCAAGGAGTGGAGACACACAGGCGCTCGGTTATGGAGGGACGGGGACGCAGGGGCGAGGATGCACGCGGCAGCAAAGCTCGGCAATGGTGGGGCGCGCTCTGGTGCATGGCCGCCACGAAGTCATTTCATCGAGTACGTGGCGCGCGTTGCTGTGCCCGACTTGGAGTCCGTTTTCGGCATATTCGGTGCAGATTCGGACCTTGGCGCCTATAGAAAAGTTGTTGTCCTCAGAATGCTCTTCGACTTTGATTAAGGGTGCTCGGCCATTAGGCTGTTGGATTAGCATATAATTAGTACTAAACTTGATAGTGTCAGTGATTTGACAGCGACAAGCAAACATCCAAAATTGATGGTCGAAATGAAATGCAACTGGTGCCATCTTCTTGTATGTTCTTCCCCATCATGTAAGCTCCAACTTTTACATTTGGATCAACTGAAGTTGCTTAGAAAAATTTGGAGAACGCGGAATGCCAACGTTGTTGCTTAGCGAAACTGACTTAGAATAATTCTAAGTGTTGAAATCAGCAGCAGGTTCCAACTTCGAGCCTCTGTTTGACTTATTTCCAAGTTGATCCAGCTCTTGGTCCAAAAACAAAGTTTGTTCTACATGATATGGACTACAACTTTCATTTTTGGTCAAACCTCATATCTGGTCCAGAAGTCGACTTTATTTCTCGGTCAACGCAAAGTCCTTTCTGCTACAAAATATAGGGTTTCCATTATTTTCGGACATTTTCACCACCTTCGCTCAACACGAACCCTTCATAACTTTTGTTGTAGAGTTCAATTAGAGTTGTTTGAGCAAGGTTACAAGGTTTGGTTGATTTCATATGTTTCCATTCACTTGATAAAGCAATTCATGCAAAGATATGACTTATCATTTTATGTGACTTTTTGATTCCAAACTTCATGAAACTTTTCCACGGGTCTAGATGGATGCATGTGGATGTAATGTACATGGAAGAAGCATGTTTAGAATTACTCTTGCATAATCTTAACAAGGGTCCATATGTAAGCAAGGGTGCAATATCCGAGTTTAGGTTGGGGCTTATTTCCATAGGTTTGATCTTGACATCTCCATCGTCTCTTAATCTGTCATGTTTAAGCTTAAACCCATTGCTTAACTGGTGACAAACACCTGAGGTGTTACAGTTGCTGCAAGAGTCATTAAGAAGAATTGTGGAGATGCAGTTCAATTTTCAACATGCCATATGAAATAGTAGTGAAATAATACTTACTTGTCGCCGCTGGGTCGAATCACCGGGCGCCGGTGAAGTGGGATCGGCCGCACCGGGAGCTACGAGGGCTCGTGCAAGTAGACTCCCGACGAGGTAGAGCCAGAGGCAGTGCTAGTGGACCCCCTGGTGTCGCTATCGCCACCTCCCGTGGTCCAATGAGTCAGAGGAAGTGCCACCCCCTCCTATGTGTAGGCCCACCACCTGGTCATCCTCATCAACCGATGGGGTGGCAGCCGGCTGCACCCTCGTCCTCGGACGGCCGTGGGGGCGGCCGCTCCTCGTCCCCCTCATCGGCAGCTCCGGCAAGGGGTCCTCCTCAGCGTGGGGTGGTGAGCGCTCCCTCATGTAGAGGGAGTTGACCCCCCGATGGGCCTGCCTTCCGCCTGACATTTTGTCGAGTGCCTGCAATTTCAAAGAGTAAACCAATTAGCACAGTTAAATTACAAGTACTTATAAAGAGATGCAAAATGAATGAAACATAATTGAATAATAATAATAATATAGTATTACATGAATTAGAAATATTCTTCATGATCAGCAGTGGCTGGATCATAGGTGTCGTCATCACTATCAATATTGTCGAGTAAATTGGGCTCATCTCCATCGTTGTCATCATTGTCATCACCTAACTGTAATCGCTCTAGCATTTGTAAATCCTTAGCATTTTGCACCTCTTCTCCGTCGTCCTCATCTCCATCGTCCTGATCAATGTCATTGTCTACTTCCATGCCCATCAGCGAAAACATGTCTATGTCAAACCTCCCTTCTAGCCCCTCTGGTTGATAGAACTCCCGTGTGTTTGGGTCAAAGTTGTAATCCTCATCGTTTGGGACAGGCAGTTTACCGTGTGGCGATACCAACTGCACAAGGTACCAACTGATAAGATTGGGGTCTTTTTGGCATGCCCATGGGAGATAATAAACTTGCGTGGCCTGTTGAGCCACAATATAGACATCCTCTCCTTGATAGACAGAATCCTATTGAATTTCGACTTGTCCAATCTCAGGGGCTGTTCTCATGACATTAGGATCGAACCAATGGCATTTGAATACGACTTGATTAGGAGCTTTGCGACACTCAAAATTGAGCTCGTATATTTCTTCTACTATGCCGTAGTAGTCGCGCTCATCGATGCCGGGCGTACGAACTCTGGTATTTGCGGTTTTCCGATTGGGCCGACTCCGCTCATAGTTTCTTGTGTGAAAGCGATAGCCATTCACATCATAAACGGTGAATGACTTGACCTTGTAGGTGAAGCCTTTGGTGAGCCCTTTCAACTCAGCATCCATTTCTGCATCCTTGCGGGCCTGCAAGGTGAGGTCGGATAGATCGTTACATTACTCGCTCGTAGGAGCAAAGTGGGATGTCAAAGATTGAACGAGGTAAATTGGATGGTACCTTCGTATCGAACTAGGATATGAAATCGGGCACACCATCTTTGAGAAGACTATCTTCTTCTTGAGGGGAAGGAGCCCTATTCCCTCTCCAGTATTTTTTCAGAAATTCCCTAAAAACAAGAGATAAGGGGGTTCGATAGATGGAGGATAGTGACAAGGGCATATGTAACAAGCTCATTGAGAACTTACTGCACATAAGGCTTCACTTCGTCAAGGTTCAACAACACATACAACATGATAGTGCACCACTCATCATGCCGCAAGGTCTTGGTGCCCGATGTGCTTGCCTTTCCAAGTTGCCCTTTGAAAAGGCTGAGGTTTGATGAACTCTCGTCCATGTTGTAACGAGGGGGGCGATTGTGCATGCTGGGAAGGCCATCCTTATAGTATGTTGTTGTGAAGTTTGACACCTCCTCCAGAATGAATGCCTCTACCACAGAAGCCTCAATTTTGGCTTTATTTCTACACTTTTTCCAAAGAATCTTTAGACATCTCTCAATTGTATAGCACCAACGGGCCTGCACGAGCCCCCCATTCGTGCCTCGTATGGTAGGTGCAAAATCAGATGCTGCATCACCAGGAAGAAGCCGGGTGGGAAGATCTTCTCCAACTTGTAGAGCAACACAGGTGCCACTTTCTCTAAGTCATCAATCACGCCCTGAGATAACTCCTTGGCACAAAGCTGGCGGAAGAAATAGCTCAACTCTACCAGCACGCGCCACACATGCTCAGGGATGTATCCCTGGGTCATCGCAGGAAGGAGCCGCTCAATCCATATGTGGTAGTCATGACTCTTCATCCCTAAGACTCGCATAGTGGACAAGTTCACTCCCCTACTTAAATTCACCGCATGCCCATCAGGGAACATTAATGTCTGGATCCACTGTAGTACTTCCTTCCTTTGGTCCTTTTTCAAGACGAAATCGACCTGAGTCCTTCTCCATTTCTTGCCGGGCGTGGGAGGCTTCATCACTTGCTTTGGCCTATTGCACATCATTGCCAGGTCTAGTCTAGCCTTAATGTTGTCCTTTGACTTATTAGGAATGTCCATGAGTGTTGCAAAAAGCACCTCGGCGATATTCTTTTCTGTGTGCATTACATCAATGTTGTGTGGAACAAGAAGGGCATTGAAATAGGGGAGCCTAGTCAAGCCTGATTTATGAGTCAACTGGTGTTCCTCACCATATCCAATAAAACCACCTTTCTCTTTATCATCTTTGAGAGCCTCTATCTCAGCACGGACCTCGGCACCAGTCATCATCTGATGTGTAGGGTCGGTGACTTGAACCCCTTTCCTGAAGTTCTTGACGTCTTGTCTGAATGGATGGTCAAGAGGGAGGAATTGACGATGTTGGTCAAACAAAGAAAACTTGCCACCCCTCTTTAGCCAAGTGAACCTCACAGCTGTCTTGCATATTGGGCATGGGAACTTCTCATGAACACACCATGCGCAAAATATGCCATACGCTAGGAAGTCATGCAAGGAGTAGTGGTACCACACATGCATTATGAAGTTCTTTGTAGCTCAGTCGTATGTCAGTACCCCCTTTTCCCAAGCAAGGATCAATTCATCAATGAGAGGCTCCATGAACAAACCCATCTTGTTCCCCAGGTGTCCAGGAATTATCAGTGACAAGAATATGTTCTTGGGTTGAAACATGATGTCGGGGGGGAGATTGAGGGGGATCATGAACATGGGCCAACAAGTGTACGGGGCTGCCAGCAATCCATAGGGGTTGAACCCATCTGTTGCCAGCGCTACACGTACATTCCAAGCCTCCTTAGCTTTACCATGATGTATGCCATTGAAATGGGTCCATGCATCGCCATCCGATGGGTGTACCATCTTGTCAGCATTGTATCTTTTGCCATGTTTGTGCCATGTCATCTGTTTTGTGGACTCCTCTGTCATGTACAGCCGTTGGATCCTTGGTATGACAGGAAGGTACCGTAGGACCTTCGTAGGGATACCAAGCTGTTCCTTCTTGCCATCACTAGTGTCGACCTCCAGATACCTAGAGGATTTGCACTTTGGACAGTGTGTTGCTTTCTCGTGATCTTTCCTAAATAGGACGCAACCATTCGGACAAGCATGGATGTGCTCATACGGCATCTTAAGGGCACGAAGAAGTTTCTATGACTCGTACAAGTTCTTCGGCAGAATGTGACCCTCCGAAAGCAGGGATCCAACAACTGCCAACATACCATCAAAGTTGTCTCGACTCATGCTACACTGCGACTTGAACGCCATTAGGCGTCCAATGGCATCCAGTTGCGAAACCATTGTCTTTTCGTGAAGGGGCTTCTGTGCCAAAGACAACATATCGTAGTACGCCTTTGCGGATTCCTCTAGCTCGTCCTCTGATCCTTCATCGAAACCATGCCTCCTGAAAGTCATCCATCCAGTCTGCTACCCCCGCATCTCCATCAAAAGCCTCGAGGCGTGGTCTCACCACCTCCTCTCTAATACGATCGGCTTCACCATGGTGGATCCAGCAGGTATAGTTTGGCATGAATCCATACTTGCAAAGATATTCCCCCACGTTCTTCCTATTCTTTCTTACACGGTTGTCACATTTGCTGTAGGGACACGGCATCCGACTCGACCCTCTAGCAGCCTCACCAAATGAATGCTCCAAGAAAGCATTAGTCTTAGTCATCCATTCTGGGGTCATACTTGCGTGGCCCATGTACATCCAATCACGGTTCTCCATCCTTTGGCATATACATATGTAAGCGGGTAATATAACCAGCAATTGCATCTGCACGGCGTTCCTACCATCTAATAGGCGAGGATAGGTCCTAATCCCACCCGCGGATGTGTAGATGAGGTCAGTTTCAATGCTCCGCTCCTATCCGAGATAGAATTTTGGTAGCACCTCCCCGCTGTTCTCCCGATACACGTCCTGCAAGGGAGAGTGTGTATCCAGAGAACAACAGGGAGGTGATGCCGAAAGTCTGTCTCGAACCGGAGCGAACCATGGAAACTAACCTCATCTACGCATCCGCGGGCTGTCCAAAATACGTGGACAATCCAAAAGAGATACGGTCGTAGATATGCAAAGATCTGCATACCTCTGACCGTATCTCTTTCGAACGGGAGACGGCTAACTAGGCTACATGACCATATAAAACATGCATGCAAAGGAGGAGGGGGTTATACCTAGGGTGGCGGTGGAGTCAGGCTAGCGGGTCAGTGGCGTGTCGGTGCAGTGGCAAGGCGATGCGGTGCAGGCAGACCAGCAGCGCCGATGAAGACGATCGGGGTCGCCGAGTCCCTCCCACGATCCTTCTCCTACATAAAATGCAATAGGTTAGAATCCATTGAAAATTTCGGTAGCACCTCCCCTGCACGGGGAGGTTTCCAAAACCTGCAAGAAACATAGGCGCGATGGCCAACAACCACATATATACCAAACATAGGCACGAAGGCCAATAAACATATATATACCAAGACGAGCCATGTACTTTAGTTCTCTTTCCATGCAGATGAAAGTATCGAAGTAGTACAACAACAAGTGCTACTACCACTACAACTACTGCCAACACTAACACTACTACTACTAACACTACTACTATCACTACTTACTACTAACACTACTACTAACACTACTAACTACTACTACTTACTAACTACTACTAACACTACTAAGTACTACTACTAACTACTACAGGTGTAGGGCATACCTTCGCGACGAGAATGGCAGCGACGAGGGTCGGCGACGACGGCGGGGACGACCGCAGCGGCGTGAGGGTCGACGGGCCTAGGTCGGCACCTTCCTTCTCCTCTCCTTCTCCTTCTCCTCCTCTCTTCTCCCCTCCTCCTCTCTTATCCCTTGCCTCCTCCTCCTCTCTTCTGCAGTGGCGCGGTGGCCGGGGCGGGGAGGCGCGGTGGCCGGCGGCGGCGGCTAAGGGAGAGAGAGGTGAGAGGGAGAGAGAAATGAGAGAGCGAGACAGAGAGCGCGTCGGCCGGGCGCGGTTGAAGGAAACGGCGGCTTTGCCGAGTGTCAGATCGGCAGCACTCGACAAAGTCAATTTTCTTCGCCGAGTGTCGTGATCTGGCACTCGGCGAAGTTTTAAAAAAAATTCAGCAGCTCTTTGCCGAGTGCCAGCTGGGCGGCACTCGGCAAAGTTATTACTTTGTCGAGTGCCAACCCTAGGCACTCGGCAATTTTTTTTTGCCACCAATTTTTTCTTGAAGCTTTAGTACACTACCACAAACAATATGTTTAAATTTGGGACATTTTCATTGCCTTTTGGCATATTTCTATAGTTTATTTTGTTTTGTTGAAATTTTCCAGAAAATGTAAGTTTGAACTGCAGGTGCATCGAATAATGGATTACATTCGTTCAAAAAAATGTTATCCTTGTTTCTTAGTGTAAATTTAGGCTAAACCTAGAAACTGTCTCGAAATTTTGATCAACGTGCTCACGGGGCAACGCCGCCAACTTGCGTGGGAGTGGTTTTTTAATTGTATAAAATGCGAACGAATTCCGAAAATCATGAAACTTGTCGAGTTGTCGCCATATCGTATGCGTATGCCGTGGAAAAATTTGAAAAAGTTTCGAGCAAGTTGTCACGTACGATGCTCACAAACTAGGACTGTCCTAGTTTGTGAGCATCGTACGTGACAACCTGCTCGAAACTTTTTCAAATTTTTCCACGGCATACGCATACGATATGGCGACAACTCGACAAGTTTCATGATTTTCGGAATTCGTTCGCATTTTATACAATTAAAAAACCACTCCCACGCAAGTTGACGGCGTTGCCCCGTGAGCACGTTGATCGAAATTTCGAGACAATTCCTGGGTTTAGCCTAAATTTACACTAAGAAACAAGGATAACATTTTTTGAACAAATGTAATCCATTATTCGTTGCACCTGCAGTTCAAACTTATATTTTCTGGAAAAAATCAATAAAACAAAATAAACTATAGAAATATGCCAAAAGGCAATGAAAATGTCCCAAATTTAAACATGTTGTTTGTGGTAGTGTACTAAAGCTTCAAAAAAAATTGGTGGCAAAAAACAAAAAAAAATTATTTTGCCGAGTGCCTAGGGTTGGCACTCGGCAAAGTAAATTCTTTGCCAAGTGCCAAACGGGGGGCACTCGGCAAAGAGGACGCCGCTGGATGCCGTTAAGCCCTACCAATCTTTGCCGAGTGTCTGCCAGGTCTTTGCCGAGTGCCAGGCACTCGGCAAAGGCCTCTTTGCCAAGTGTCATATTTTGCCGAGTGCGGCGCTCGGCAAAGCAGGTCTTTGCCGAGTGCCCGAAATTTAGCACTCGGTAAAGATTTTTGCACTCGGCAAATCACGTGTTTCCCGTAGTGTGTGTCATCACCACAGTCGTGCTGTACATGTAGATGTACAACCATATGTGCACAGAACTATATCCATTTTGAGAGGTTGAACCGTGGACTTGTTAACCAATCATACTTCACATTAGTAATAATGACAAGACCAGTAAATTAACCACTAGCATTGTATGCATGTTTACCATGCCAGAAACAAAAACTACTCCTTTTATCCAGCTTCAGCCTCTGATATGAAAAGGCACTAGATCACTCTTATTATTATACACAGTTGCATACATATAGGCTGTAAGCATCACACACCCGTGATGATATCTAAAGAAACCCAAAATCTCATGACAATTCAACTTTAATTTACCTATGAGACATTATATTATTAGCTTGTTCTAATAATAAATCTTCATTCATGGAACACAAAGGTTCGCATGTGCGTTGGCTCCAATGCATGTGGTATGCAAGTCAGCAAGTGTACTTCACTACTTAGCTTCCAGCAATAGTGCCTAGGACTATGCTTTTTGAGACGACTAATCACACAATAATCTTCTTAACCAATCATAATTCACATTATTATGACAAGACCACTAAACTACCGGCGTTATATATGTTCACCAAAAGAAACCACCCCTTTTATTAAATAATGAAAAAAATAGTTCTAATTTTTTTTGCAAATTACACAGTACAACGCAGACGCTCATGATGCACTATGAATGCACGCATGTGAATACTACCCCTATGAGCATCTTAGAAGACTGGGCTGGTAAATCCTCGAGATTGATGAAGTCACCACAGGCGTCTCGTTGTCGACGAGAACATCGCTTACCACTGATGCAAGCACAACGTTGTTAAATCCTAAAATATTCACTCTCACGGGGAGTCAAGCCCATGACCTAAGGTCCTACTAAATCTCTTGTAACCACTAGACTGGCCTTCGAAGAAGCTATAGATCACCTTATTACATGGTTACGTACATATAGGTTGTGAGCATAACACCTGTGAATCTGTGATGACACAGAAAACAAAAAACTCATGTCAATTTAATTATTTAACAATCATTCAACTGCAAAACATCATTAGCAAATTCTACTAAAATCTTCATTCATGGAATGCAAAGATTCACATCAGCGTCGGGTCCAGTGTATCTGGTATGCAAGAATCGTACACCATGTCAGAGTTTTTACCACTGGCAATGAATATGGGGTGTATCATGAATAGCGGATCAGCGGTGTAGTATACGGGACACAGAGATTGTACTAGTTTATGTTGGGTATCCACGTCCAGTATAGTGGTTGTGTTGCTTATGTGTTGTGTGCTGCTAGGGTGTTCTTAGATGAGGATGTCTTAGGTACCGATCAAAAGGCTCCCAACTCCTCCTTATATTGTCCAGGCCTACCCCGTTATTGAATCCTGATCGATTTACAAATATATTTCCTAGTCGGTTACTATAGAGCCCCGGTCCGTTTGATTTTTATGTATATCCATGTATGCCAAGCATATGAGGTACCCCAGATAGAATCTAGCTAGTCGGCGCAGCCCACCCATGTCTTGGGGGCGGTTGTGGCTTCCTCGTCAATAGCTAGCCCCCCGGTTCTTCATGAACGATCTTGCAGTTGTCTTGATAACATCCCCCTTGAGCCGAATATTTTCTTTTCTCCGCTAATTAAGGACATGTTTGTTTTCTTTACCCCACGTTTCTTGCCTTGCCTCTTGCCGGCACTGGAGACAGCTGGCATAGCATCCAAACAACATGCATTGTTCTAACTTCTTGCCAAGCAAGGCTAGGAAAGATCTAGGAATGGATCCAGACTCCCCTTAAGCTGTCCAAGTTTCACCTGTTTGAGCGTACTTCTTTCGTCCTTCTAAAGGAGATCATGAAGGACTCACAGAGTACCTAAAATAAAATATGAGCCGTGTAGTATTTACCCAAAGGGCCAAAACACCATGGCTTGTAGGCTTAGCCAAGTGCTCAAGGTAAGAGAGGCTAGGGTAGAGAAAATTGAGTGTCTCTTGCTCTAGTTTCTCGATTTGAGGTGGGTGGAGATGGGATGAGACTAAACCTTTTTGTATAGGTGAATTTATCATGGTTTAATTTAAGCTTGTTTGCCCAAATTCATGTTCAACTTGTCCATGCCCATATTTTTCTTTTTCTATGTATTTGAGCTATCTTCTTAAATTCTTTTTTCACACAATTAGGCTGCTTTTTAGGGTTAGTTGTTTTGGTGGAAAATTGGTCCAAGGACACGTAAGAAGATATATTGATCATCAAGTGATCCAATCCCCCACGAGCACTTTTGATTCCCCCTTTTGTGCTTTCTTGAGAAAACCTCGATTTAAGAGTGGAACTCATCAATTCATGGTGAAGTACTGACCTTTTTGGAAAGATCCCATGGGATTACATTCTCCATGAGTTAGTCATGGTCTAGACTACGTTTCATGATTTATGGAGGTGATCATTTGCGGTAGTTTTGAATTTTTTGGAGAAACTCCCCAATTTTCTGGAGAAACATGGTCATCTGGTTTTGAAACCAAGTGACCTAGTTTTAGTGTCTTGTTATTTTTGTGAAGATTTGGTTCAAATTTCACAAATTTTAGAGTTATTTCAATGTGCTTTTCCTTTTTCTTAGAAACCTTCTCGAGGTGAAATTTGCGAAAACAAGCCCATTCGATTTTGAAACTCCAGTGATATGCAGCCTGTTCGCTTGCTCGTAAACGATCATAAATTTTCAGCCGGAAACAGTGTTTTTCTCTCACATCAAACCAGCCAGCAGTAAATAATCCACGATACGATACGGCCTCCCGAACAGGCTGATGATCGGTCTTCACTGTGAAAATAGAGTCATCTGGGTATGAAAATAGGGTGATATGGTTTTCAATGTGTTTTGGTGTTTTCCTTGTTCTTTGCTCGTTTGGCTTTCTCACCTTTCTAGGCTCGTTCCTAAGGTCAATACTCATTAGGTATTTATGACTACGTGGTCTTGGCGAGAGCTAAAAGAGAGGCTCTGGCTAGTACGCCTTTCGGAGATAGACAACATATAGTGTGCGCAGCAAGAAAACTTTTAAACTCCCACTCATCTCCCTTTGGTCGTCTATTCCAATCCTTGACCATTGAAGGTATTAAGTGGTACAATCCTAAACACAATGTCAACAGCACACAAAAAAAACAGCAACATGATGACAATAAGAAAATGATCTAGTTTTGCTTCATTACAACTATGAAAATAAAATTTCTTACACGCATTCATGTTTCTTATTGCTAAATGTCTTTGGTGAGGATAACCCTTTTTGGGATACCACTTTTGTATCTTATTTTCTCAATGGCAATTTATTTTCCAAATTAATAACTAGAGTACAATTGTTTATAAGGACTTTTTACATCGACTTGGTGAAGCCCAAAATGATAGCACCCCTTAGATATAATATATACATGCACGAAACAAACATCACTCCATGATACATGATACATATATACCACTATAAGATTTCCCAACTACTTTTTTACATTGTCAACAGTTATTTGTCGTAGTATTTAGTAATTTGTGAGAGTTGTTTACTCACTGGCTGATTACTATTTTAGGAAATGTTAGTTGTAGATTATTTGGTGCTTTTTTGCCGTCAAGGATTATTGTCCAAAATTCAGAAAACATAAGAACATTAGCCATGGGAAACCCTCGGCGAAATCTTTAATTAAATATCGTATCATCTAGAGTACATGCAAGAAACAGTGACGCTGCCTGCACAATGTACTCTCCTTTTTTTTCACTCATCTCAACAACTAAAAACCACCACTGTCCGCTATGATGGATAATGGGATATAGACATAGACGACCAGCGGATGACTGGACAGCAAATGAGGAGGCCAGGAGGCCGTGGCCGGCGTGCGTGCGTAGTAAGCCCAGTCGCACATGCGTGGGCCTTCTTGTACGTCCTGGTTGGCCTTTCTTTCAGATCCGGGCTGCCCAACACCTTTCCCATTTTCAGCGGGGTACAACTCTCTCCCCTCAAAAAAAAAAAAAAAAAAAAAGGCAGGGTACAACTCTCCGTCAGTCCGTCTGAAACACGGGCACACGGCCACATGCCATGCAGCCAGGCAGCTGCTTCCCGAGAGGCTGAGAGACGCCAGTGCTTCCCCGTTCCTTCCCCGTCTTTTTGTGTCCCTTGCTTGATGCTTCATGCTAGGCACAGTAATCTGTTCATGTCGTAGATCTTGTCATGCGACAGAACTCTGTGCGCCGCGTGTAGGACCAGCTGCTGATTCCCCCGTGACTGCCAGCCAGTTTGTTGGAATTTTTGGGCCGTGCTCGCCAACTCCGCGGACCGTGGTGCCTCGCCGCGCACGGGGTCGAGCCGGCCGAGAAAACCGGCGGGAAGCAGCGCTTCCGTCTTCGCCCGCGCGGCCCATCAGATGACCGACGACGGCGCGCGCAGCGGATCAACCGATCAAGGCGAAAGGAGCGCGAGGAGGGGGCATGGCCGCGAGGCGCGATGCCGCCGCAGCCGTCGTCCGCCCGCGCGACACGACTCCTCACGGTCCGGGCTGCGCAAGTGGGCTGCTTTTGGTCCGCGCAACACTACCATGGTCCGTCCGGCCACAACCCACAAGGGTTGTCACGTTTTGGCACTTCCCCTCCAAAAAAAAGGAAGAGCGTTTTGCGGCCGACGGGCTGGGCTCTGCCCAGATTGTGGAAAAACGGCTGTTTCGGGGTAGAGAGTGTGCGACGCTAGTGTTTCGTAGGTAGCCCCTTATGGCGCGGGGTTCTTTGTTACCCCTTTCGACTACGTTTTTCAGGCATTGAAAGGCACCTTGTGTCACTTCCGAAATCATCACGTTTTAGGACTTTTTGCATCCACCAGCTAAATTTTAGATGGCAAAATTTAGCTGCTAGAAATCTAAATGGTCCAACTACAAGAATAACTAAAGTTTAGCTGTTTTGACCTAGCTAAACTCTGCTAAAGTTTAGCTTTGAATTTTTAGCAAGCTAAACTTGTACTATCTTCGTCCACAAAAGAATGCAATTCTCGGATTTCGATGAGTCAAATAGTCTGAATTTTGACTAAATTTATATTTAAAAAATACAAACATTTTTTATACAAAATAAGTATCCTTAGATTAGTTATAGAATATATTTTCACAATAAATTTATTTAGAGACATAAATGTTAATACTATTTACTATAAATTTAATCAAACTTGAGCCCAATTGATCGGCACGGATAACATAATTGCATTCTTTTATGTACAGAGAGAGTAACAAAGTCAATCTTGGCCCATTGGATGATCAACCGGGGAGTCACTTGTAACACCCCTGGTGTTACGAGCTTGTTAGTATCTAGGTTAAGGTCTAAGAGAAATTAGCAAAACAAGTTCTCGAGTTTTAAAAATTTAAAATACACATGAAATGATAAACAAACCATGTGCAACTCACTTTTATGGTTGAGAGAAATCAAATAAATATCTAAGTTAATTTACTCGGTGCGTAAAAGTGCTAATGAAAATCCTAACAAAAAGAATAAAATAAGTAGTTTTAATTGTTTGGTACAAAAACAATTTCTATAAACAAAAATAAAATATAACTCATGTATAGTGCTTATGTAAAAATGATGAGCAAGTGGTATAGATGAAAATGCAACTTTAATTTTTGAAAAATAAACGTGTTAACTAATGTTCTTGGGAGATCCAAAAATCAAATTATAAATTAAAATCAACCTTTTCGTTAAGTCGGCAAAGATCTGAACTTATGTTAAAGTACTATTTTTGACGAGTTATATTGGGTAAAATAATTAAATAGTGCTTAAATATTTTGTTCCTATGATTTAGTATAAAGTATGGACTAGTGCATGAAGTAATTGTTAGTTGGAGTTAATAAAGATTAGGCCTTTTAAAAATTGTGGCAAAAGTGTTCACGGTTGTTAAGTTTAAACTGAACTCTTGTCTTTTCTAACTCTGAAAGGGTAGTAGACAATGTCATTTTAGCGTTTAAATTATAACTAAAATGTTTAAACACTAGCTTCATATCCTTGTATTGTCAGTTGCTTCTAAGTAAGCTCTTGGGCATGGGGTAGTTCGTAGTTGCTTTGGGTGTCACGTTGCTCTCTTAAAATTTCCCCAAACTTCATTGGAACGTGCTGCAACCATGTTGTTGACGCTCTGTTTGTCAACCGGCGTTCGGTGCGACAAACTTATCTTGGCGTATCCTTATCTTTCTCTCGGGTCATCCTCTGAAGGTGTGAGTTGCTCCGCTAGCTAGTCGATAGTACCGACTTTGGGTTCAGGGAATTGGTTGAACTTTAGTCGAGTTAATCAGCAGCCCTTGCTTCACTTTAAAATCCATGCACGTCATCGCTCGTCGTTGCTCAACCGGTGTCTGCAGTCACCATGCGCGCATGCTGCCAATGCTTGACCGTTCTAGGCCTTGGGCATGCCTCGTGGCCGGCTTTGCTAGCTGTCGGCCGCACGTCGGGGTTGGCCACGGTCGCCTCCGTAGGCCAGGACTGAGCTGCAGGGCTGCTACAGCGTGGCCATCGCGTGCGAGCTGACGGCCAGGCCATGCGCGGGCCTAGCTGATGCCACGACAGTCGCCGTATGGCCAACGTGGCGCCCGACTTGACTGCTCGATCCACCTACCGCCGAGTCACTGACTGCATCTGTTGTCCCGTCGTGTTGCTGCCCTTGACGCGGTGTCGCTGCCCTTGACGCGGTGTCGCTGCCCTCCCCGCGCGACCAGCTAGTGCACGATCGCTGTTCTATGGCCGTCGTCCGCGCCCTGCCAAGACCGAGCCATCCCATTCAAGCACTCCACGACGCTCTCTCTCTGAGTCTCCCTTGTGCGGACAACCCCACTTCTGTGTCATAACCCCAGCCAATGTTGGCCGAGCCTCGGGAGCCGCTGCCTTCATGCCATGGCCACCGGCGAAAACGCACCGCCGCGCGAGTTATATTCGCGCTGCACGTGACATCGCATCCCAATTCAATGCTCCCGCAGCTAGACATGGAAGCCACCTAGCCACCCGACCCCATCACTCCGTGAGTTGAGCCCGGCCAATCCTTAATTTGGTTGTTTTCCCCGCCGCCGGGCCATTAAGGCCGCGTTCGTCCGGCGCGGGTGGCAACTCCCCAACAAAGCCGTGAGAGGCCAGCCAGCTACGCCATTAGCTTCACCTCAACTCTCTTTTCGTCCTGTGCACCTTGGCCGAACCACTACTGCTACCTCGACGCCGCTGACGCGGCCACGTCCACCGCGGTGCGCCGCCGCACAGCTCGGTCGCACGTGGCCAGCCCTCCTCTGCCATCCTCTACCCCAACTATCACTTTGGCTGAGCACACGGTAAGCTTCTGATGCTCGCACGTTAGTTGGTTAGGCCTATAGCTACCCTAGTTCACTAGAACGGTCGCGCCACCATCGTGGAAAGCAGCGTGTCGTTGTAGCCCTCACCAGTGAGCCCCGCCACCTAACGCAATCGTCTAGGTCAGAGATGTCGATCGCCCTAATAGATGGGTCCGCATAGGTCCCAGGTGGCTGGCTGTAAGGTCGAGATGGCGATTAGAGGGGGGTGAATTGTTGTTTCTAAACTTAATCGTGCCGGATAACCGAAACAAATGTGGAATTAAAACAATCGGTCTAACCAACACTATACCCCTCTATCTATGTTCTCTAGCACCTTACAAAAGATCCTAATTAAGCAACTATGGTGCCAGACTAGCTAGAGCTCGCCTAACCAATTCTAGGAGCAAGGTCACACAAACCTATGCAACTAGTATTTTGCATACCGGGGAGCTTCTACACAATTCTAGTAAGCAAAAGCACAAAGCTCCTAAGCTCACTAGCAATGCTCAATAACAAGGCAACCAATGCCAAATTAGAGAGCGCAGATACTTAGCTACACAAACTAAGCAATGTAACTAATAAGGTTACATAAACCAAATTAGCCACGCAAGAGAGCTACTTCTATGCTACACAAGCAAGAAGATAACTAGTGAGCTACACAAGCTAACTAATTACAAGAGCAACTACACAAGCACAATGTATATGAAAGTAATCACAAGCTTGTGTAAGGGGATTGCAAACCAACGAAAAGAACAATGTTGACACGGTGATTTTCTCCCGAGGTTCACATGATTGCCAACATGCTACGTCTCCATTGTGTCGACCGCTTACTTTATGGTTTGGCGAATAATTGGCATCACCCACCAAGCCCGCACGTCAGGCACTGCAAGAACCTACCCCGAAAGTGAGGATAGCTCAATGACACGTTCAACTAGAGTTGTTCTTCGTGGCTCCCACGGGGCGAGCACAATGCCCCTCACAAAGCTCTTCTCCGGATCACCACACAAGCTTCTTACGGGCTTCGACGGAGACCACCACCAAGCCATCTAGGAGGTGGCAATCTCCAAAAGTAACAAGCACCACTGGCTTGCAACTTGATCACCTAGTGCCACTCGATACAACCTCACGATGCAATCGCACTAGAATTGCTCACTCACATAATTGTATGATCACTATCAAGCATATATGAGATGGGGGGCTCCTAAGCACTCTCAAGCATGGACACAAAGTCCCCCAAGGTGCTCACACTTAGCCATGGCCAAGATCACCTTCTATTTATAGCCCCACGGGCTAAAATAGTTGTTACCCCTTCACTGGGTGTTTTTTTAGATGATCGGACGCGCAGGTCGTGTGCACCGAACGCTGCCTGACCGCCACGTGTCCCATTCAAACTAGCCGTTGCTGCTAATAGGTCTCTCTGACATGTCAGATCAGACGCATCCGGTGTACCGACCAGACATAGGAGGGCCAGCGTCCGGTTGAGTCCAAAGAGCTCCTAGAACTGCTTAATCGCAACCAGACACGTCTGGTGTGACCGACCAGACACAGGACGAGCAACATCCGGTCGAGTCTAGAGAGCTCCCAGAGCTACTCAACTCCGACCGAACGCGTCCAGTGTGGCCGACCGAACGCGCCCCTACGTCCGGTCCACTCTAGACCAACACCAGCGCTCCATGCCACCATGACCGGACACAGCACAGTGATTGCTCAGTGTCTGGTCACTGCTACAAGTCAGAGTCTGCTCACCTCAGCAACTCTACTCGTGCCTAGCCTGATTACCAGATGCGTCCGGTATAGATATTGGACACGTCTGGTCACATCGGGAAGACACTGGACGTGTCTGGTCAACATATCAGATGTGTCTAGTCACCCCATGACCAGCACATTCAACTCCTTTTTCTTCACCAACTTCTTCACCTTTGCAAATGTGCCAACACCACCAAGAGTACACCACCATGTGTATGTGTGTTAGCTTTTCACAAACATTTTCTATAGCCACTCAACTTGCCACGCCACTCGATCCTAGCGACGATGTAAAGTTAGACTCGAGTGGCACTAGATGACCGATATGCAAACAAGTTTGCTCCTCTTGATAGTACGGCCATCTATCCTAAATCCAGTCATCAACTTCTCTACACACTTATGACCGGTGAAATAAAATGCCCTAGGTTATACCTTTGCCTTGTGCATTCCATTCCATCTCCTCCACTGTCGATGCAACACATGCACCAACACGATCAACAATGATGTGACCCACTTCATGTCATCACGTGATCATATTGGTTCATCGATCTTGACTTCACTTGCTTTTCACCATTGCCTTCGTCCATCAGCGTCAAGTTTTGCTCAAGCTTCACTGCCATGCGGTCCATCGCTCTAAAGCCTCCGACTTGCCCTTCACTCTTGCAACTGGTCCATCAAGCCAAGTCTTGTCTTAATATTCTCTACCTTGATCACATGACTCAATATCATGTCTCATGTACAATGAGCTCCGTCGTCATCACATGTGTGAGCTTTGCAACATCTCCAAGCCATTTTCACCTTCATGGCATATGTTGCTCACACACATGTACCTATGGACTAATCACCTATGTATCTCACATAAACACAATTAGTCCACCTAGGTTGTTACTCAATTACTAAAACCACACAGGGACCTTTCACCAGCGTAGCCACCCTGTGCCACTGCTCGCCGCGCCACTACAAGCCCTATCTTGGGGGTGTGCATGGGGAATTAAGGAAGACCTAGGGGGCTAATTGAGATGGTCAGAGAGAGGGAAGAATAGTGTTAGGACTTAAGTGTAGTTTGGGAAAAGTTTGAGGGCTCTTTTGCAAGAGCGCCAGTGCGCGCGGGCTTCCTCGCTGTGGGCCGTCTCGCGTGTGGACCACGCGTAGGCGGCCTGCGCTTAGGTGGGCCACACGATTGAATCTGCCTTTTCTTTTTCTTGGGAATCAGTAATGATTTTCTATTTCAATTTCTGAGCTAGATTTGTATAATTAATATAAATTCGTGTAGGTGTCCAAAAATTATGAAACGAATTTTGTTAGGTTCCTAAAATCCTGATCTATCTGCCAGTTTGTCTTGTTCATATAGTTTCATAGTATTTTCAGAAGTTATCTAATTAAATTGAGATGCATAATATTGTTAAAATATAAACCTGTAGGAATTTTTATGATTAATCAGTGCAAGTGTTAATTCTAGATATTTCATAGTAAATTCCTAATATTATGAGGTGCTCGCTATAATTTTTGTAGCTCCATAATAATTAGTTTGCTAAGATAACTAAGGAGCCCTTGTTCGAATATAAATTAAATCAATGAAATGAAATAAAGAAACACCCTGAAATTTTAGAACTAAAACGCTTGTCGGGAAACAACGTTTTATTCGACAACATGGACACATAGCCCAGTATGTTAGCTATTAGGGCTAGCTCGTTAGCTTGAGAGGCGTCAACATTCTTTAAGAGTTGTAGTTGTCGTTGGTTAATTATGTCTTTGCGTTGCATCCACGTATATAATAAGAACGACGATGGATCGCGGAGTCATTTGGAGTAGCAGAAAACATGGTGCCTTGATGATCGTGTCACCACGACAGAATGCTAACTTCTGGTTATATCTTACCCAGACAAGCCCCGGTGCATAACCCCTATTATTCTACACTTTTATTTTATGCTTGTGCATTAAGTTTTAAGGAGTTGAATGAAACCCACTTGCATATATATATATCCTTATCCTATGAGTCTTACTAGTATAGTAGGATCATGTAGCTGCTATGCTATAGGACCCCGGTAGAAATCGAGTGATTATCTGTCACTCGCGAGAGATAAGAAATATATTATTGTTGTTATTATCATATTACTATCACATGGAATATATATGGATGATAAATTGAGACCGGGCGGGATTGTACATTGGATTTGGACTTGGTTAGGCAACTGAGCGAGGCTCTTGTTGCATTTGTCCCACCTAAGTCGATTGAGGATCATCCGTTGCTGTGGATGGTAGTCAAGTCACAGACTTATTATCCTGAGCACATACATGCTTATAGGAGCGAGAAGACTTGTTACTCTCTTGTCATGGGTTCCGGCTCTTGCATCCACGTATATAATAAGAACATAAGGATGCACTATTAGTAATGTTTCATGCAAATGTAATAAACCGGCAAGCCAAATAAGCATTGCATATCCTTGAAGTTTTTTACTTTACTCATGTCGGGTAAGTCTTGTTGAGTATAATTGAGTACTCAGAGTTTTATTCCTCCTCTGTTGCAGGTGACAGCAGTGGCGGATCCAGGAAATATTTTAGGGGGGCTGAACAATACTGCTACTCGATCTTAAGTCTCAGCCCTCCCTACACTATAGAACTTTATCTAAAATTTCATGGGAGCTCCACAGGAGGTTCCACTGTTTCGGTATGGGTAGGGGGGCTTGAGCCCCCCCTCCCCGCCCCACCGTTGGATCCGCCCCTAGGTGACAGATGAATGCTAGGGCTGACTCTTATGTGTGGAAACCTTCTGGTGGGCTCAGAAAGGATTCCTTTCACGCTGCGAATCGTAGTGTTTATTTATAACCCTCACTAAAGGTTTTTATAAGAAAAGATGTAAAATCTGCTAGCATATCTTGTATATAAATGTCCACTATGCTAATGCTTCACCATGTCATTAAATTAATCTTTGTTTCCATTGTAACTCTGATCGTATGTTTATTTTTCGCTGCAAGATAAAACTTGTGAACCTGAAGGGTGTAAACTCGTTTACATGTAAACAGTTTTAATTCCGATGTTGCATTCAATTTGTTTAAGAACTCTACTGTTGTAATAAAGTGATATAAGAAATGGTTAAGAATGTTGTAAGCTTTATCCTCTCATCTATGATCCTATCAAAAAATGTCGATTTTTGAGCTCTCCCTGTGGGTGGGTTCGACAGAACGGCATGATTTAGTGCACTCTCTTGGGTACTTAGTGTCTAATGATGGACAAATACTCTTGGGAGGACATTAGATTAGGTTGTTCTGCCATATCACTTAGTCTCCACCAAATCATCGGTGCACTCTAGTAAGCTGACTAACTTATCACTAAGTCAATCTAGACTTTCACTGAATGATCTACCAGGAGTCATGAAGTCTCACCATATTGTAGGTGCACATTGGATGGTTACTTGGCCCCAGCCACTAAGCCTCACTGGATGATCCAGTAGGTGCCACAAAGGCAGGTCATACGTTGACTACTCAGTTATTGGTGCTAAGTTATTACTACCATCAGCAGAGTGCCACTGGATGATACGCCAGGTGTCACCCTTATCGTGCGGTGCACATTTCGGTGCATTTTCAATTCTAAGCCCATTTTAAATCTGATCTTTACCAATTCAATATTTTTAAGATCGTTGACTTAAAATGTAACGAATAGAGCCGCTTATGCCTTGGCCTTGAATGAGAGTAAGGATCTTGTGCATACCAAATGTTCTAACTTGAACTCTCTCAAGATGCATGCCTTGGGACCCCTTAATAATACGGAAGCCCTAAACTATACACTCTACAGATAGTGAATGTCTTCGAGCACCAAGTTCATATTCGCCCTATGCAGTCCTTAGGGTCTGTTTGGTTCAGTTGTAAGCTGTAAAAAAACTATTGTAAGCTGTGAACTATGAAAAAGCTATTGCGAGCTATGTGAGTTTTAAGTTGTTTGGTTAGAATAACTATGAAACCTATCATCTCTCTTTATCTTATTTGAAATAGGTGTAAAAAGTTTGTCTATTTCCACCCATTTGAAAAAACAGGAAGGTGAAAGCCAAAAACAGGGTCCAAATTGCTACGAAAATTGCACTATATGAAAAAAAATCTGCTTTTAGAAAAGTAGCTTCGGGCTCTACATGTGTAGTTAGTGTTCTATTTTTTGGCGGTAGAAGCACTTTATAGAAGCTAAACCAAACACAACTTAGTCTTCACGAGTATCCTTTGCACTAGACACTGTGGTGGCCATTCTTGAAACTGACTAATGTGATTATCCACTATAAAAACATATGTTAGTCTACAAGCACTTGTGCTCATCAATCACCAAAATCCCAAAACACCAAATTGGGACCTAGATGTGTACGTAGGTGAGCTTATATTCTCTCACACTAGCAACATTTGTACCATGCCAATTTGCCAAGTGTTACACGTATTTGAACAATTTATAAGTTGTTAGACTAATCTAAACGCATATACCATGTTATTGTATGGTTGATGTTATGATGTATTTTATTCTTTATTTGGCATTGGGAGCCTCTCTTCAATATGGTAAAGTAGTGGAATGAGTGGCTAGGGCTATTGTTGAACAGATAAACACCGTCTCAAAATAAATACACATCTCGCACTTCGAGAAATCAACTAATCTTTAATTTGACCAAATAAAAATAAAAATATTAATATTTATGATATTAAATAAACATTATTAGATTAATCACGTTGTATATTTTTATAGTAAACCCTTTTTACAGTTATAAATATTAATAGTATTTTTAAATCTAGTTAAACTTGAAATTAGTTAACTCCTCGAATAATTGAGATGTGCACTCGTTTTGGGACGAAACTGAGCACAATGGGCAATATATTGAAGGATGCATTAGACCTTAGAGTAGAGCAGAGACAACATGCAGAGACAGCATGCATGTCCGCTAGTGTCGTCCGCCAATGGACAAACATTTGCGGCAATTTCTTCTTCCTTTAGCAATAGCACCCCAACCATGTAGGCTCTCTTCGGATGGTATGGTTATAGAGGAATTTGGATGGTTTAGAAGAATTTATGAGAGAAAAACATTATTCTAGATAAAAGAAAAAAGAAGCGGCAAGCCGGGTCGCTGACCCGTTGCCGCTTTCTACGGTTGCATGATGCCGCGTCGCTCAAACCTGCAGCGCCAAATCCGTAGGTGCGGTGCCTACACAACTCAATGGTGCGCCGAAGATACGCCCTAGCCAACTCCCGGCTCCCGTGTCCGGCCACTCGTCGACACACTTGCCGATCCAGCTGCCGGCCGGGCGTCTGCTGTAAAAGCCGCGCGGTCGATCACTGTCGCCTTCCCGGCCGGCCCCTAGGGCTAGGTAGCCCTATCCAGCCCCTAGGCTTAGCTAGCAAGACTGCAAGAGCCAGTCTCGCGCGCGCACACAGGCAGCCTCGCCTGGCCAATGAGCCCCGCCGGTCGTGCCGCGGCATGCCTCGCGCCCAGCTTTCACCTCATGTCCTTCCCCGTCCCCGGCCCCTGGCCCGCCAGCTACCTGCTCCTTATCCTCCCTCGATCGATCGCAAAAGTGGAACTGACATTGACCGCGCGCGCGCGCGACCAAAAAGGAGAGCCACCACTTCCGCGTTATCTCCCCATGGAATGCGGCCGCCTCTTTTCCGCGCATGGGGATCGGACAGAACGATAGCTAGCGTCGCACTTGGGATTAGAAAATGGGCCTCGCCACATTCGTATCCGGCTCCCTCGATCGTCTTTTCCGGAAAGCGATAGAAATGCTTCCTGCGTGCCCCTGCGTATATATTGTTGCGCTAGCTGCACCTGCACCCGATCCGCAGATCGATCGTATCGCTCCGAGATACTACTGGCCGCGCAAGCTTGCAGCAGCTGCTGGTTCATCAGTCTCTGGATCGACTGGAGACGCACGCGGGATCCGATCCTCTTGTCGAGTGCAGTTGTTTATTTACAAATCTCCCATTCGCTCTTCCACAAAGGTGGAAGAACGCCTGCATGATACAGATCACTGGCGAATGATCGATCGTACTATATAATTCGGTCGACAAGCTTTATGTGACCATAATGATCAGGATCATGCATGGCTGCATTTGTTTATACAGGCCTATAGCAACTTGCGCTTCCCGCCACTGACCGCAAAGCAGATCGAGCCGGCCGCGCACAGGCACAGAAACATCGCTAGTGTATAGTATGCTATGCTATAGCGCGCGATTGGTCTGGTCGCTCTGAGAGATGCTGCTCATCTGCAACTCCCGCGGCACGAACGAACTGAGTGGACAGCTACTGAACGCGACGGCTCCATCGGGGACACGATGGAACGCGGCGTCTGCATGCGCGCTAGCTACTGTATGCTATCGCTAATCGATCATCAAGCCTGCTCCAGCTGGGGACGAACGAGACCGGTAGTGGCATTTCCAGACGGCTCCTGTCGACCGAGGACGTGCATGCGCGCACTTCAAATAATGCATAGCTGGGGGCCGGGTTGGATCATCGTCAGGCGAGAGTGCCGAGATCAGAAAGCTGGCTGGTGGATAGCTGCATGCGTACTTCGAAGGAACAGGACATTGGTCGAAAAAGGGGGACGACATATATACATGATTGCCCTTTTGACGGGATTGTCAGGGTCCCTGTTGCGCCCAGATTTGGAAATATACGTGGCATGTCGGATAGCTATCGGATTGCTACAGGGTCTTGTTTAGATTGCAAATTTTTGCAATCTGGACACCGTAGCACGTTTCGTTTGTATTTGACAAATTTTGTCCGATCATGGACTAACTAGGCTCAAAAGATTCGTCTCGTGATTTACAACCAAACTGTGCAATTAATTATTTTTTTTACCTACATTTAATGCTCCATGCATGCGTCCAAAAATTGATGTGACGGAGAGAGAATGAAAAAACTTGGAATTTTAGATCTAAAGAAGGCCCAGGTGAATTCGAGAGAGTATTTGGAAGGAGGCTTCTCAGTGTCCGGACGGATTGGTTACAGAGTTTCTTGCAGCAAAGTTGTACGCAAATAGTTGCGCTTGCGCACATGCATGAAGGATTTTATTTACATGTATATGGCCCTATATATAAGTTTTTTTAGGGTCTGATTAGGGCCGGGTCCGTGCCGTAAACTGGTGGCACCTGATTCACGTTGCTGGTGGATGCTCGTCTCAAGACCTAAGATGTTCACCGGAAAAGAAGTCAAGCACTAATTGATGATGCTTATATTCTCACATTTTTTTCTGAGTGGAACAGTATTAGTGCTTTTTTTTCTCAAATAACACTGTGCGTGCAGCCCCACGCACCCGGTCCTACACATGTGCACAAAACCTACTTAGAGCAAGGCTAATAATACAGCTGGCTTGCTGGTTGTAAGGTTCTTTTCAGCCTTCTTTCAGCCCACTCATACAGTAGTTAGCTCTTTATAGTTAATACATGGCCCACTTGTCTCTCTCACAGACTTTCTTGGTTCTTGTGCCCAAGCCGGCTGTAAGCTTACAGCCCGCTTCTTCTCTCTCTCCTCCCCTCTCTCCTCCACCTCAGCATTTAGTCGGCTTACAGCCTACTATTATACTTGCTCTTATACGAGTACATTGGAAAGATTGAGTTGGCAGATCTCGAGATTGACAAAGTCGTCGTGGATGTCTCATTGTCGACATGTCGCCAAACATTGAAATAATAATATCGTTAACGAGCACTCGTGCCAAGCCTAGAACTTAAATCTAGTTGGGCTGGTTCCACCACAAGAGCTGAGCTAAGTTCAAATCGCAACAATATTTGCCCCGTTCGCTTGGCTGATAAGTCATGGCTGAAAGTACTGTTGGCCGATTTGTTACGAGAGAAAAATATTGTTCATTGGCTGAAAAAGTACAGCTTGTAAGCCAAGCGAACATGGCAATTAGTGCTCATCATCAATCATCATATTGTGACAAATTTTACTTTGCCTTACCGGCTACTAGTAGTAGTAATTAATATCTTTGTGAAAGCATTCTAGCAAGATACGATCATCGTGTCCTAATTAACCAGCCATTTATATATTCTACATTAGCTTGTGATGCAAGTTGGCAGTTGGATCAGCTATATTATTGTTCCACCATACCAGCAAAACCGTCTCAGCGTCACACCAAATGTACTTCCGCTCTCCTCGCCTGCTTTGCTGCTACTAGCGCCTCCGCCAGCTTTCCAACTTCCGCAGCTCGACCGCCACCACTATATAACGCGCACCAGAGCCGTAACGCCGCCAGCCAGCTCGTCATCTCTCCTCACTTCTATATCAAGCCATACGGCCGCCGGCGCACCGGAGCCGCAGTGCCGCCGCCTCTCTCAATTCCCATATCCCACAGGAACAGACAACAGATAGAGAGAGAGAGATCGGATTCGAATGGCTCGGGAAGCTGCGTGCTGCACCGCCGTCTCCATGGCGCTCACTGCTCGCGTCCTGCTAGTTCTTGCGACCACCTTTACCGGTAAGCAAGCATATATATACTGCACACGGCAAGAGGACGACGCGAGCTTTGCATCCTTGCTATTTGTTATACTGTGTAGCTTGCTGTGCCTGTGTGCTTGGAGAAACTGACGCTGATCATGATCCGCGTGCCGTGCGCGCGTGCGGTGGTTTGCAGTGGTGGCGGTTATTCTGCCGGCGACGGCGCGGGCGGCGTGGGTGGACTACCCGTCGGGGGTGCCGTGCGGGGAGACCATCCCCGTGGAGCAGTGCGACCCCGGGGACGCGGCGGCGAACAGCGCGTGCATGGACATGTGCCACTACGGCGGGTGCCAGCGCGGCGGGCAGTGCGTGTCGCTGGGGCTCGCCAGGGGCCGGGGCTGCCACTGCAAGTGCTAGGCCTAGGCTAGCTGGCCAATCGAGCTGCTGTGTTGGCAGGCAGGATCATGCAGCGGCCAGCGGCAGAGGGAATTTGGTGGTGCACTTTTGTACACTAGCCGACTAGTCGTATGGTATGGTAGGTGACGGGGCCGGTTACGCTGAGTATCACTTTCTTTTGTAAGTTTTGTTTGTTCTTATTCTGCCTTTAGTTGGTGTGCACAGCCTGCAAGTGAGTTTTGAGTTTTGAGAGAGAGAGAGAGAGAGAGAGGTATAATAAGAGAAACAGAGGAGACAGAGAATCCTCAGATGCTTTTCGCTCGCTCGCTTGCATGTCTGCCTCTTGCTTTTTTTATCTTACTAGTAAATATGTCCGTGCGTTACGATGAAAAAAAAACTATCAAACGCTAATGAAAACAAGAGCATAAATGCTATATATCTGTGTATGTTTTACTATTCCTATAAAAAATAAAAATTATTAATTTTTATGGTGGTCATGACATCCCCGATATCAGTTAATATTGACAATAATATGATGTATCCTATTGAGTCTTTATCGAATTAGAATACAATCTTGATAGATTTTTTTATACTATTCTAAGGCACAAAAGGTACTACCTTCACTCCAACAGATTGTTAAAACCTCATCTCGATTTAGGAGAGGGGAAGGTTTCTCCTTTCTTCAGGAGAGATGGTAGTGAATTTAGGAGATGTCCTAAGGAATACAGGGATACAAGCGCTCCAGAGGTTGCGGAGCGATGACCACTTTCGGGGCGCGCACGGGCGATGTCCCAGCGAGGATTGAATTTGATATCCTCTAGGGGGCGGCTGGCGTAAACCGACTTCTCTACTCTAGTACACGCAGATCCAACACGGATATGGCGCACCACTGGTTGCTGAAGTTCGATGAGAGAACAGAGAAGGTTTCAGGGGCCTTGCTTGTAGATCAGAAAAAGAGGATGATGGGTGAAGGCTTTTGCTGCTCCGTGTAGTGCTTTGTCTGAGGATCACGCATGCACGACAATGCAAAAAAAAAAAAACCCTTACTTACAAATGTCAATGGAACGAAGTATGGAATTCAAGAAACATATCTTATAATTTTAAGGAGAAGATCCTATTCCTTTTCTTACTGAAAAAAAAAATGAGTAGACCGCCAATGCAGTTCACTGAAATCTACTAGGAGTATGTTGAAGGAGAATAGGATAATCAAATGACAAAATTTTCTTTTATTGGAATTTTTAATTTTGACGTCCTACAGGAGACTGACGCTCTCGCTAAGACGCACGGAAGTTCAAAGAGGTCGGGCTGGTCGTTGAAGACGCCGAGCTGGGACGCACAGAGGTACCGCATGGCGAGGCTGTTCGAGATGGTGGTGTCCACCAGCGCTCGGGCTCACCACCAACGTTTGGTCTTGTCATCCATTTGTTCAGTTGCCACCACCGCCATCTCACTGACATGCTGCTTGCCGCATCTCTTCTCTCGTCGTGCGAAAGAAGCAGAGAGACGGACGTGCGCCTGGCCCTAGTGCCTGCTGCAGCGATGACTTTGAAGAAGCTAGCATGTTGTTTTGTTCCATTAATCAAAGCAGGTTGCTCTTTCCTTGTATTAGCTCGATCGACGTCTCTAGCCTGGTCGATCTCCTTCAACCTCTGTGCGTCCCAACTCGGCGTCTTCAACGACCAGCCCGACCTCTTTGAACTTCCGTGCGTCCTAGCGAGAGCGTCAGTCTCCTGTAGTGATATTTGTAGTGCACCCAAGAGATGTTGCGACGCTAGCAGATACGTAGAGTCCTAGCCAAATACGGAGGGCCCAAACACGAGCAAGGAGGTTTTGGCCTTCCTGTGTGAGATCAATCGAGTTGATCTGCACGGCTAGCGCCCGGACACTCTGCGGTGCAGTCGGTTTTCCTCCGTTTCGCGCAATCACGGTATGGGCCCACGCCTTCTGGACTTCGCTCGACCACACCTGCATCACCCGCGTCCACGCGGGGGCCCACGCCACCTGAACGTCGCCTGCGATGGGACTGCTCGCGCCCCCTCCCGTTTCCCACACGCATACCATATGCAACACCTGGTCTACATAAAAAAAAAAGACAGATGAAACACTTGAAACATGTATCTGAAACATTTGCAAAAATAATTGAAAACCATTGCAATCGTCCAGATAAAACACCTGCAACATATGTGTAAAACATATGCAACATCCAGATAAACATACTTGTAACATACGTCTAGAAAACAGATGAAACATTAGGGATATACACTTGCAACATACGCGTACAACTATTGCAACATCCCGATCTACTTTTGTAACGTGCATGTGAAACAATTGAAACATACCTCTAAAGCATCTGAAACATTTCAAATGTACACTTGCAACATGCATCATATCCTGGTGTAGCCTCCTCCACCGTCTACGTCGAGGCGCCGCAGCCGTAGCAGGAGGCGAGGGCGGAGGGCTTCCGCGCCAAGGCCCAGCGCTTCTCCTTGCGCCGGCGTCATCGTCGAGCAAAGCAGATAGCGGAGCAGGAGCAACGACATGAGCAGCAGGGCGGGCACGCGGACCAGCGGCCGGTAGGAGGAGTGGGGCGGGCGCGCAGAGCATCAGCAGGAGGAGCGGGGTGGGCGGGGGAGTGGGAGAAGGACAGGTGATGATGAATTGACTAGATATTAATAAACAAAGGTTATGTCACATGGTCAAGCACCCCATGTCCGTCCGATACTCGAGTAAAGGTCAGACGCTCGGATCCAAGAATTACTGTTCTAAGTAACACTTTCATCGGTACGATGTTCTTGGCACGTCAAAATCTTGTGACAGATAGCTTCTTCCTCCAAACAGCAGTGGCATGGACCCCGAGCTCTCTGAAGTTCTGAACGCGCCGTATTATCCAGCTCGACACCTATAGTCTGGAGACAAATATTTAAACTTCCCTTGAGCTACTTTTCAGCCATATAACAGTGTTTTCTCTCACAATATTTCAGCATAAGCATCAGCATAAGCCAAATTTCAGCATAAGTGAACAGAGTGCTTGCTATACATACTAGTACTACTATATAGAGAGGCAGTGTATATGGCAACCTCTTATACATAAAGATCACAGATTTAATAACATCCCTCATTCCTGAAATACAAGGTATCCAAAAGATTAACTTGCTTACTTTCCTAGTAAGACATGATTTAAAAAAGATTATATGCATGCCATTATTTTTGGTTACCAATTACATTGAGTCATTCTAGGCAAGATCATGTTTAAAAAACATGTATAGATGGGGTTTAAAAGGCAGTCACACGTGGATAGAATTGAATAGTCTAAAATATATTATAATTTAGAATAAAGTAGCAAAACATGCACGTGCGTTGCAACGGAATGTACAGCTTACTAAGTGGTCTCATGGATGACTTGTGATTTAAAGATTTATGTAATGGTCTCGTTATCTGTTCTAATACGTCTTCGAATCGAATTCCGTACTACCTAGATATGTACCGCTCTAACTCATATATCGGTTTGTTTTAGAATTAGATTCCATACTATGCTTTGACACGTCATGTTAACTCGTACAACATGGGATCTGCTCGAATATGTCTTGGAATCAAATTCCATATCGCCTAGAGAAATTTTACCACTTTAATATTATATAAGTATAGATATAGCATAGATATAGATATACATATTTATTATTTTTTATTTATAAGATACGTCTTTGTAACTCTTAGCCTGGGAACACGGCTAAGATTTACTCTACACGGTTAAGATTCACTCTACACGTTGAATGGACTACACCTGCTAATTAACTCACTTGTGCTTTCGTCCTCGCTTCGCGCAAAAAGTTCAAACCAGAGTTCAATAGCTTCCAGAGCTCAGGCTTTTAAGTTGGTTCTGTTGCCTCCCAGGTTCTGATGTGAGACTAAACTCATGTAGCTACAGTGTTCAAGTTTTCATGTGCTACAGTGACCAGCAGGCCCAGCCATGTTTTCATGTGCTACAGTGACCAGCAGGCCCAGCCATCAGATCGGCCCACTAGTGGGGTCTCACGGTCTCACCTCTACCCATTAAATGAACCATACCTGCTAAATAACTCATTTACGTTTTTGTTCTTGTTTCGTGTAAGAAGTTTATATTAAAGTTCAATAGCTTTTCAGAGCTCAGGCTTTTAAGTTGGTTCGGTTGCCTCCCAGGTTCAGATGTGGGACTAAACTCGCGCAGCTACAGTATTACGTATGCTACAGTAGCCAGCAACCAGAGCCGCGCTACAGTGATTGTCATTCGACCGAGCCATCAGATCAGCCCACTTGGCCCATTAGTGGGGGCTCACAGTCTTCGAATCAAATTCCGTACTACCTAGATATGTACTGCTCTAACTCATATATCGGTTTGTTTTAGATTTAGATTCTGTATTGTGCTTCGACACGTCACGTTAACTCGTACAACACGGGAGAGGGACTGCTCCAATATGCCTTGGAATCGAATTCGATATCGCCTAGAGAAATTTTAGCACTTTAATGTTATATAAGTATAGATATAGATATACATATTTATTATTTTCTTTTTATAAGCTCAGGTGGCAGTGGCGTGACACATACATATTTGCATTTAATAAATATAATAAATTCAATATACATATTTATATAAGTATAGATATACATATACATATTTGCATTTAATAAATATAATAAATTCCGTCATTTACCGGCTGTTCTGATTTTTATTAACAGCTCAGGTGGCAGTGGCGTGACGCATATTTGCATGGTAAAGGAAAAGAGCCTCTGTATGTATTCTTATAGCAGCAGTCAGTAATCGGTGATATATATCTCGCAAGAAAAAAAGGCCTGCCGTGATACGCGCGTCCTAATTAGCCAGCCAATTAATCAATACTACATACAATTAGTTGACAGTCGGATCATATATATTTGTATGTACTACCAGTATACAATTAGTATGCTATAGTGAACAGTACCCGCGTCGTGTCACGTGTTCTTGCCCCACCCCCAGTCCCCACCATGCCTTCGCCGCGCCGCTTATCAATCCTCCCTGGCGGCGGCGGCGGCGGCGGTACCGGTACCCATGAGGCCGTGACCACCACCCCTATATTCGTAGCGCGCACCGAACGCCATAGAGCCACCAGCCCAGACGACATCGTTGTCGCCGCCTCGCGTCCCAGGTTCCCAGCGCGCCGGAACAGAGATCGCATGGCGCGCGTCCTCGTCGACGTCGTTCTCGTGGCCGCGCTCACCGGCCCGTCGTGCGAGAGCGCGCCAGTGCCGTCTCGCGTGGCGCAGCATGCATGCATGCACTCACTCACTCATCCGATCGATCCGATTGTCTGATCCGCGCGCGCTGGCTTTGCATGCAGCGGTCCTCCTCCTCGCGGCGGCGCCTCCTCCTCCGGCGAAGGCGGCGTGGGTGGACTCGGACTACCCGTCGAGCGTGCCGTGCGGGGTGACCATCCCCGTGGAGCAGTGCGACCCGTCGAACGCCGCGTGCCGGGACATGTGCCACTACGGAGGGCGGCGAGGCTGGCGGTGCGTGTCCCCAGGGCGACTCGCGCTAGTGCAGGGATGCCATTGCAGGTGCTAGCTCGCCGACCGACCGCCACGCGCTACCGTGACGGGCGGCGGGCGGCGGGCGGCGGCCGGGGGACGCAATGTCCTTCCTGTGGGCTGTGGGAATAACAAGCCTGCATCTATAGCTCTGTTTGCTGATGCTGTGGTACAGCACGCAATGTGTTTTGTTCTGTGCATTCAGTTGTTCTTTTCTTTAGTAAAAATTGCATGCACCGGTTATTTGCTAGTGCGATGACTGCGTAATACTCTCTAAAGTTTTCCAGATGGGCCAGGCCCGCTGGGCTGACACGGGCACGGCCCGATAAAGCACGGCCCAAGCACGGCCCGGCCCGCATGGCCCCGTCCCCGTGCCTGGCACGGCCCGTACCCGTGCCCGTGCCTGGGCCTTGAGTTCGGCCCATGGGCCAGCACGGGCACGGCACGGAAAAGCGGCCTGGCCCGGCATCGGCACGGCCTGATGAACGCCAGGCGTTGGATCAGGAACCCTAAATGATTCTAACCGTTGGATCCGACCGTTGGAACGCGGTGTATATAAGCCGCGCCGGCCTCACTCCCCTCTCCCACCCGAAACCCTACTTCATTTCCCACTCCCCCGCGCCGGTCTCCTCGCTTGCGCGCCGTCAGCCGTGGCGAACGGCGACTCCCAGGGGCGAGGGCGACGGCGGCTCGCCGTCGTCCCCTCCTCTACGTCTCGCCCTCCGGCGGCTCCTGAGCCGGAGCTACGAAGATCCAGGTAGGATACCCACCTCTACTTCTTCTTGCCATCCCGCAGCTCCCCGTTCATCTTGCTTCTTCGTCTTCAGTTCTTCTCTAACTTGTGTGTTTTGTTCTACAGATCCGCTGATCCGCTGCTGCTCGGAGGAGTCGGAGCTCCTTCTACGTCGCCGGCGACTGGGAGGTAAGAAACCCTAACCCTAGATCTGGTCTCACTTCTTCTTCTTCGTTCCCGATCTAACTTCTTCTAACTTGTGTGTTTTGTTCTACAGATCCGCTGATCCGCTGCTGCTCGGAGGAGTCGGAGCTCCTTCTACGTCGCCGGCGACTGGGAGGTAAGAAACCCTAACCCTAGATCTGGTCTCACTTCTTCTCCGTTCCCGATCTAACTTCTTCTTCTTCTCTTTTGTGTTTTGGTAGCCGTTTGAGGCCAGCGCCAGTGAGAATGCCGGCCGTGGCCCGGCCCCCCGCTGTCTCTGAAGACACGGTGGAGGCTAGTGCCACGGCCATGGAAGATGAAGACGAAGATGAGAGGCTGCGGAGCCTCCCTGGTGATGACGAAGACGACGACATGGGCGAAGACGACCTAGAAGAGCTCTTCGGCCGTGGAGCTCGAGCTGGCGCAGAGGGGGACCCCATCGACCTTGATGCTCCAGAAGGGGGTGGTGGAGAAGAAGATGGTGAGAACGACGACGATGACAAGGTATCACGCCCATCTACCTCTGATGTCTGGAACGACTTCAAGAAGCTCTTCAAAATCGGTCCCAAAGGTAAGAAAATCAGGTCTGGCGCTGTCTGCATCCATTGCCACAAGGAGTACTCCGATAGATCTAGTGGTGGCACTGGACATCTTCGTCGTCACCGTGCTAAATGTGCTAAGAGGCTAGAGAAAACTAGGAACTATACTCAGTCTCAAATCTCTTTTAATCCTGATGGTTCTATGCGTAATTGGGAGTACTGTCCTATGCGTGCTCGTACTGAATTGTGTCGATTGCTTGCTAGGGTAGATGTTCCTATCAGCTTTGGTGAATCTAATGCTTTTGAGGAGTACATAAAAAATGCTCATAATCCTAAGTTTGTTGCTGTCTCTAGACAAACCACCACTAGAGACTTGACCAAAATGTTTGATGAAAGAAAGGTTAAGCTTGTTGAACGACTTGCTTCTGATTCTGTTAACTGTGTTTGCCTTACCTCCGATATATGGTCTGGCAATGCCAAAGAGGATTATCTTAGTGTTGTTGCTCATTACATAAATCCTGATTGGCAACTAGAGAAGAGGGTGCTTGGTCTTGTGCTTATTGATTGTTCCCATAATGGACAGAACATTGCTGATAGAGTTGCATCTGTACTTAGTGAATATGGTGTTCTTGAAAAAGTGTTTGCTGTTACTTTGGACAATGCTTCATCTAATGTTTCTGCCATGCGTATGCTTAGACCTATTTTGTCTAAATATCTTGGTCTTGAGGTTCCTGCAGAGGATCCAAGACATCTTGAATCTGCTGTTACTACTATGTTCTTGCATCAGCGTTGTGCATGTCATATAATCAACCTGATTGTTAAGGAGGCACTTGACTTTCTTAAACCTTTGATTGAAGTTTTTAGAACTGCAATATCATTTTTGAACTCATCTAACCAGAGAATTGCAGCATACAAAAACTACTGCATTGCAGCTGGTTTTAGGCCAAGAAAGTTTCAGTTGGACATGGATGTGAGGTGGAACTCTACATATCTCATGCTTAAGACTTTGTTTCCTCATAAAGATCCTTTCACTACTTTCATTCATGCCAACTATCCTAGAGTTGAAGATGGTGAGTTGCTTCTAACTGAGGAGCATTGGACTGTTGCTGAAAAAGTATTCAAGTTTCTTGAACTGTTCTATGATGCTACAGTTGCATTGTCTGGTGTTTATTATCCTACATCTCCACTTATGCTTCATTATCTTGTTAAAATTGCTATACACCTGAATAATTATGCTAATGACATTCACCTTAGAGATGTGATTCAACCTATGGTAGACAAATATAATAAGTATTGGAGGGACATACATTTGCTCTATTCTTTTGCATTCATCTTGGACCCTAGAGCTAAAATGAAAGGTTTCTCAAAAGTGCTGAGAAAGTTGATGAACCTTACTAGTACAGATTACAGTGCTTACCAGGTTGGCACTAGAGCTAGACTGACAGATGTTTACAATAAGTATGAGGAGAAGTTTGGAGCTGTTAGGTTGAGGAGGACTGTCCCTCAAAACCTGTCTGGTAAGAAAAGGTCTGCTTGGGATGAAATATATGATGATGATTCTAATTCTTCTGGTGGGGGTACATCTTCTACTTCTATGCTGCATTCTACTCTTAATCTGTCTAGAGATACATCTGCTACTGCTTTGCTGCATGCTGCTACTTCTACAGGTTCTAATGCATCTGAACTTGTTAACTACTTGGACTGTGACACTGTTAGCCAGTTGGATGATTCATTTGACATCTTGAGATGGTGGCATGAGCACAAACTGACATATCCAGTGCTGTCCATCATGGCTAAGGATGTTTTAACTGTTCCTGTGTCTACCATATCTTCAGAATCCACTTTTAGCATGACTGGCAGGATCATCGAGGAGCGGCGGAGGAGGCTGAAGCCGGAGACGGTGGAGATGCTCACCTGCATCAAAGACTGGGAGTTGGCGGAGGCAAGGCTGCAACACAATGTGGAGGACAAGGAGCTTGAAGAAGCATTTGAAGAACTCTATCTCGATTAGTGCTTATTGATGCCAAGGTACATCACTAAACTATAACCTAACTCAATGTGGAGGACATCAGTAAATCTACATCATTATCCTAATGCTAACTCTGTTCTCTCTGCAGCACAATTTGGAGGACAAGGACAAGGACAAGGACAACTGGACAATGATTATTGAAGAAGCTTTTGAAGACCTTGGACAATTAGTTTCTCTCTTAGTTATTATTTCTGTAATGGGATTGTAATTTGAAACTTGGACAATGATGTAAGATTAAGAACAATGAACTTATCTGGAGCTTGGCTGTACTCTTTTCCTGCCTAGGGTTTCTCACAAGGGTGAGTTTTACCTAGGTGGGTTTTTAATGAGGCAGCCATTGCACAAGCTCCCTATCTATTACTATTTTCTTAACTCTCTGTGTGTTTGATCTGATTTTGCTTCTCCACTTCAATTTCTGGAGTTGTTGATTTGAAAATGTGCTTGTGAAGTTAAATATGATGCTGTCAAATTGCTTGTGACAGAAAATGTTCATAGTGCCTGGGCTGGCACGGCACTGACGTGCCACCGTGCCTGGAGGCACGGCACGGCACGCTTCAGCCCTGATAGGGCCGTGCCTAGGCTGCTGTCTCAGCACGGTGGCACGTCAGGCACGGCACGGCGGGCCACCGTGCCGCTTAGTGCCGTGCCTTGCCGGGCCGTGCCTGACCGGGCCCGTGCCCGTGCCGGGCCGGGCGGCCCGGTTGGCCAACTATAATACTCTCTCCATCCAAAATACATATAGCTTTTCAAAAGATATACGGAATCTACTATATTTGCATATTTTTTTAGAGCAGATACATACGCTCTGAGCGTACAAACCCCTATGAATGCAAACACTTCAAAAAAAATTGACCGGCTAAAACATAATCCATTAGTATAATACTAATGGGCTTTTAATAAGGGACGGCTTTAAAGCCCATGAGTGGAGGTGAAACATGCGACATTAATTAGTACCATATTGCTAATTGATGTTAAGAGAGAGCTCTCCTGCCTATATAAATGTACCAACAGCCATGGAAAAAGATAACTCTCGGTCCTACCAAGCATGGGTTTTCAAGTGTATGACAAATATTATTATGTAAAAAAGCCGAAACGTTTATCCTTCATAAAGAATGAAGTATATCAAGGCGAATAAGCTTATATTTTACATGAAGTGCCACTCAGCAAACACTGTTTCACACAGCAACAGTTCAAAGGAAATAGAGGCAACTCTACAGCAGCGACCGAATGCTACTAACCCGCGCTTCCATCACGCCGAGCAGTACTGGAGAGGTCTGAGTTACAACGGCCGCCTTGCTCAGTGTCCAACCAACCTGCTGCCAAAGTCCTTATCTGTCTGGATCTTGGGCCTTGTGCACGCCAGTTTTTCCTTGCATGCTTGAGAGAGACAAATCAGGGCAGGCCAGGCAAGGTCTAGGGCTCCAGGCAGGCCAGGTACATGAACAGCTACCACAATCTCTCTCACAACCAGCGCCAGCCAGGGCAGCTACATGAACATCTGCCTCAATCTTCCTCGCAACCCCAACCGAAAATTTGCCTCATGGTTACATGTTCCTAGTGCGAGCACTGCTTGCTGGCAGCATACAAAACGAGGGATGAGAGCGCCTCCCTGAAGCTACGCTGCTTATTCCCCAGCAGAGAATACCACATCTCAGAAACAATCGTATGGCAGACAATGTTTACAAATTAGTACACAGCTCATACATCATCACAGTTTACAAATCACAATGAAAACAGGCAGCATCGCCACAAAATATCGTTCATCCCTTTCTGCTGAAACCCTACGCTGTACTGGGAATGCAACAGTCCTATAGTCTTATTCACACTTTGCAAACACAACAAACTGATCAAGGACACAGCACTGGTGTGTTGTCCCTATAATAGAAGGGTAATGAGTATATCAAGTGGCTTGCATCAGGGACCTCCAAACACACCTGGGGGTGGAGGTGGACACTAGGTTCTGGAGCAAGTACACTCATCAGGATGGTTGTATGTATTCTATCCGACGAGAAAAAGGCAAAAGCAAGAGGTGCGCAACAAGCTGCTGTCTGAGATAGGCTTTGGCTTTACATCTGGATAAATAGCACCCACCCAGCACCTCCTGCTCATCAACCACAAATGTACATCTCTGGAGCTGAGTGTCAGCTAGGCTGTTCTGACTTCTGAATATAATTACTGAATGTGGATGCGAACAAAATTCCACGGTTTGCCGCTTGTACAGGTGCAAGATTCTGGGCTGATCTCAGAGCTGCAGACAGTCCGCAGAGCAGTGTATTTACAGCTACTGTACAGGATTTTTCACTGGCCGGCCCATCAATTGGCATTGTTGAGGCAACAAATTACAGCGAACTTGCCCCTTGACATGGAGTAGTTCACCATCAATACCACATCCATCGTGTGTATTTGGGCCTGCCTTGAGCCTCACAGACTTCACCTGAATTTAGCACAGCAATAAAATGAAGAGTTAAAAAAAACTCACATGAAAAATTCTGAAAGAATGATAAACACATAAATCATTAACCATGGCAACGTCCAATGGTTGTGACATTCGCATGAAATGCCATGGAAATAAATTCCATGACAGTAAATCATACAAGAACATGCATGACAGAAAGCATGGCATTCATCAAGGCATCAAGCCAAAATCAAAGCAACACTATCATGTATAGAGTAATGGAAGATTCAACACTAGGCAAAGAGAAGCAGCCATAGCATACCTTTACATATTCTACATTTGGAAGAGAGATGTGCTTTCCAAACTGCAAAAGCACCAAAAATCTCAGTAATCTCAGTCTTCCACTTCCACCAACTAACAGCAGGTCCAAACAATTGTCATCATATTCAGCCTTGGGAGCAACAACCTGAGAGCTCAGACTCTGCACAGTCTTGCATGAATGGTTGCACACCAGTACACCAAGATAGCGCCCTTTCCTAACTGTCCATCTTTCATCTAAGCTCGGTACCAGCTCCTTAGTCAGACCAAGCTCAATGTCCTCGCGAGGACTATGGAGCTCAATTGAAGTCTCAGGTTCCCAGTTAGGTTGATTATCCCATTTAGGTTCATCGTCCCACTTTGGTCCTGAATCCCATACAGCCACAGGTCCAGGATCAGAAATTGTGGACGACGTGTCCTCTTTGTCTGCGTTAACCTTAGAGGATTTTGCATCATTTGTAGCAGACAAGCCTGGCCTTGCCTTTTCAGTCCTTGATTTTGACTTAGATCTACGCCAGTTGGGAGTCGATGTACCATGGGAATGGGGATGAAGCACTTCTTCTGGTTCTTTAAATGTGCTCCCTCTCCCTAATGATAAGCGCTTTGATTTCGGGTCAAGTGCACGAACAACCTCAGAAGGTTCATTATTTGCACAAGGACTACAAACCTCCAGCTCTGCCCCAGACATAATGCCTGTAGACATTATTGAATCAATGCTAGATAAACTTGAGGCGCGTGGTAAACATTCTGCTCTTGATCTCCAAACTACATCATCATATAGATCAGATGCATCGACCTTTTCTTGTCCTGCCAAAATTTTATGCTCAGCGCCATTGACATCTGACACTGGAAGATATTCCAATTCAAAACTGTACTTTGGCAAACACAGGAATTTGAGAAAACCAGCTACAAAGTATCGTAAAGGACCAAAATGCTTCTGATATTTCTCTGAGAGCTCAAGAACTGCAAGAGATGATGGAACGTCACTTTTTTTAATAGCAGAAAAACTAAAAAGTGACCTAAAGCCTAGCTCAAAGGCTAATTTTAGAGAACCAAGACAGATAAAAAGTCTGACATGTTGAATATTTACCATCGCTAACAAAACCAAAATATGATACGGTTGTGCCATAATGCATAGTCCCACTTTGAATCCATTCAACAGAAAAAACATCAATAGGTGTAAGACCTCCCTGCAACCAACAGGTGGTTCAATAAACATTTACATAGAACCACACATACCCACATCAAACTGTTCAAGCTAAAACTTAAAAAAGTACTGAAGAACATCTATTGATTAAATTATGCAATCAAATGTACAAACAGTAGACAGATAGACATACCATACTTTCACCTATTGAAAAGCTTTAACTTGCAACAATTAAACTTGCTTCATCAACTATTTTTCAATCTTCTAAGGTACTTATTAACAAAGAAAAACCATGCTTGAGAAGGAGAACTGGATGAATCAGGCAGCATTATACTAAGCCGATAAATTTCATGTAGGTATGTTTCCCTTTTTTGCCTTTCCTAATATAATATATAATTTCAAAAGCACAGTTGCTCCAAGTAGACATTATGACAGGAGTTATGGCAGCTTATACTCAATTCAGAATACATCAGATTTGCAGTTTCAGTACTAGAAAGGTTAAAAGGACTTTCTGACACAGTGTGACTGAAACCCTACATGAGACAATGTTTTAACCACTCTACTCTCTAGGATGCCTCAAAGCACTGGAGAAACAACATAGCCAGCAAGGATAGAGCTACAGAAGAAAACTTGAGCTACTTATCCTACATCAAGATCACAGGCAAACCCAATTAGTGAGCATCTAGTATGGAGAAACATGGGTGGTGCTGACAGCACGATGGCAATACACAGCCACTGGAATGCACCATTTAACATGGATGTGTAGTGTGTCAACAGCAGGGTAACATTACATGGCCAAGTGAATGTAGAGGAGAGATGGTAACTTGGACATACAGAAGATTGCACATGTAAAGAAGTTAGCTTGTTCATCATACCAATACTGAGAAAAAGAGAGATGATATGAAGACAGGTAGATTCGGGTTGCATGGGCAACGAAGTGACATTGTAGGATGGCAATTGTGGGAATAAAGGGGCAGGAAAAAAAAATCCAAGATTAGATATGCTTATCTCTTCGTAATTCAAAATCACCATTAATCACAAACAAAATATGTAGTTCACTTCAACCTAGCTCATAATAGAATATTTTACAGCAGGGAAATGAATAGCCCCAGCTGTCAGTTACATGCAAATACCAAATAGGAGCACAAAGACACAGAAGATGAAGTAGAATTGAAACAAAACAAAGTGTTCTTTACCCTGACAATTGACAATGCTGCAGAAATTGGATCCTTGACACCCAAGACTGTCCAAATAAGTGAGTTATCAGACCCAGCAGGTATTATACCTATTGGAACAGAGGCAGCCATATTTTGATCATCTCTGCATAGAAGACCATTGAGAACCTACACAATGGATTGATTACTACATCAGAACCTGTAGTTGACATACAAATTACTATTTCTGTGACATGCAAGGAAAGGATGGCTTCAGAGAACTAGCAAACATACAAGGACCTAAATGGTGTTTCAGGAGGTATGGTAGTAGCAAACAAATAGGTCCCTCAAAACTTAGAACCACGGTGAGTAATACATCTGAACACGATTTAGAATTCCTATGGATTAAAAAAATCTAAAAACTTGGCATGGGAAAAATCATATATGATGTACAGAATTTCTTGTGTGCTCCTACATAAGATCCCCTGAAGGAAAACACTAACATGTTACATGCACTCAAGGACCCACGTGGGTAACACACAGTGACCTGCTAAAACTCGTGTCTTTGCTTCATGAAAAAGGGTTGACCAGGTTAGTGTTCAGGCCAAGAGGTATCATATGCTAGTGTGACTCAGTTTAAGAACCCAATGCAAGTCAATCACCCCACAATTACTAAACTTGAGACATGTTGATAACCTCCGTTCAGACAAGACCCTAGAAGATAAGATTGTGAGCAAGTAGTTCCCGAAAGAGTAGGTCAAGTTGAGGAGTTACTAGGCCAGTTAGAAAATTGTTCTGGTTTATTGATGGCGAAAGCCACACAAGGTGCGGATGTCAGAAATGGGGTTGATAAGCCTGTCATTACAATCACCTTTTCTCTAGCAGGTTTAAAAACGCTGTAGCAAGAAAAGACACCTCGAAATCAGCAAAAAGGAATATATGCATGGATGAAACTAATAAGTACTAACCTCGTTTACAATTCCATCACCACCCACACATACAATACCTAGCAAATACAGGCAAAAAGTGAGGCAGATGATGAATGTAAAACACTAATCTAAGATGTGAAATTGTATATACCATCAGGACAGGTACTAAAATCAATAGTTGATACAAGAGATTTTGCATGACCAGCATGTGTAGTTTTTACCACTTCCATCTTGAAACCTGCAAGCTGTGGCTAGCACTTATTATTAAACCATACCAAAGTTCCTGAGATACTGAAAAAACACAGAATGCGTTAACAATAAAAGTATGATGACATATATTTCTTTGTATATAAAAAGGTTAATAACTTCAGCATTCTATGACTGCCACCACAGGTCAAGAATAGTCCTAAAAGGCATGATCATAAAGCAAGAAAACGACAGTAAGGCAGCAGAGACGAAACTATCTGAACATATAACAAGGGGTCAAGGGCTGAGCAGAGTTGAATCAGACATCTACATAATGGCATCAAAGTCATGATTCATTTAGACACCATGCTTTCTCAACAAGTTAATCTACTAGGGTTGCATTTCCAACAGAATCTTGGACGAAAACTATAATTAGGAGCAAGGAGCAGCTTTCCAAAGTTTCAATTACCATTTTCCCAAAATATATGAACAATAACAACTAGATGCCTTGCCAACTACACATGACTTAGCCAAAGAACCTTTTATAATGAGTCCTGGTAAGACATGGATAACATGGTTCTTTGACAGCCACTAGATGCATGCTGATGCTTCTAAAGCACAGCAGAAGTCCCAGCTCGAATTTAACATAAAGAATATCCCAGTGAGATAATTAAAGTATGAAACCATAAAATTGAGATTGTCTATTATAAGAATACACACTAAATGCTCTAAGCAGGCTGGACCAATGAATTATACATAATTCTTCACCTACCTATCCATAAATATACACTGTCAACGTTTCTATTTGACTAGATAATGTTGGTATGACTGGGAACTTTGTAATTCGTTGTTTTTTCAGTTAAAACAGATATCTTAATACAATCACAAAACATGTAACACAAGCATAGCATGAAGTTTAGTTGAATGAAGATTGCCCTAACATTCGTCTTTGTATGAAACACCTGACTAAATATGATCTTGGGAAGCATGACTATAAGTTGACTAGATTCTCTTCGTTAATCTTCCTAGTAGAAGCGACAGCACAGATCCAATATTGAGATAAGATGCATGCTTTTACTCAGCTAGACATACCTTAAATATGGGTTCCACTTTTCCATGAAAAACTTTGCTAGATCTACCATGTCCAGATCGAGGGTTCAAGATGACAAGTATCTTTGGTGGAGACCGACATTTAACATAAGGATCAAACATGGCATCAAACTGAATGAGTTCAGAAGAATGCTTCTTGCTAGATGCCATGGGGTGAGGCAACAGGTTTATGTAGCATTGCTGGTCTGCAAAACTATTAACCCACCGAAAGGCCTCGTACGGAGAAGTGGATACGAACTTCAAGTCCTTTTGGGTTCTTCTAGGCTTCATAAAGCAGGAGAGTCCACTGGATCTTTTTTCAAGAGGACACGCATGCACGGTGAAATGCCGGAGACCAGAATTATATGATACCTGCATGGTCATTTGATATTAAATTGATTCCAAATGTTGTGGACACACAGTAGAACTGAAAAATATAGATGTGAGTTTTGCAAGTCAATGAGATAACTTACAGATACAATATCCTCAAGCTTAAGGATGTTAGAACCCCATATAAGGGCTTCAGTGCTGAGCCTGGCATCAAAGCAATTGCTACTAGACCCTGATCCAGACTGTTCACTCGTTGAATTTTTTGCTTTGTTATCTAATGTAAGCTTCCCAGAATAAACTTCATACCCTAGCAAATCAGATTTCTCATCTTCAATTCTGATAGTATGTGTGCTCGGCTTTTCTGAATCCTTGATGGCATCATCAGCATCCTTTTGCTTTGAGAATATTGATGAGTTGCTTGTTTCTGGAGATACAGGAGAAGGTTGTTGATCAGCTGCAGTGGGAGAACGCCTGCTATTTGTACGACGAAGTATCTTATGGATTAACCCTCTTGGTGAAGTTAGCTTCTGCTCATGATGATCAGACTTCTGCATCTCTGACTTCTAAGGATATATCCAGTACACGGATAACATCGGGAGATGTTACATGTTAGAAAACATATGAAGCATCACTCAGGGAAGCTCATGAGAAGCCCACTCATCACTGAACCTGCAAAATGTGACTGGACATCAGCTTGACAAAAAGATGTTCTAAATTATTAAACAATTAAACACATGCTATAAACATATAATCTAATCTGACTAAAATATTATAGTTTTTAAAAAATAAAAATGAATGTTCTTAGATGTACATGCACCTGAATAGCCCAGAAAGTTTAAGATTTCTAAGGCCACACAGTTTAAGAAGGCATGAAAAAACTCATACACATTACACAAACAATATAAGATACAGGTAGTGCTTGAGGCATATCGACTATGGTCTGGTTGTCCACTCTTGAAAGGGAAGACCAAAACTCAGAAAATGGTTTGCAATGCTTCTAAGGATCTCTATGACTCTAACCAATAGACTGTGACTAACAAAAAGATCGCATAGCAGCCTTAGAGAAAACATGTTAGGTAGAATACAGGCTGGCTTTTTCAAAATATTAAAAGAGAAACAATTCTTCTACCTAAAATTAGAAACCAGAAGGCAAGGGTTTCATATTGGAAGGTACCAAGCAATTCCTAACAAACACTGTATCACATCCAAGCTTTAGAAGAGGTACAACTACAAGAAAGATGAACTTGCTCCAATCAGGGGCGGATCCAGTAAAGGGACATGGGTGTCCACATGTACACCCAATAATTTTTGCGAAAACTTCGAAGTTAGGAGGCTTGTCAAATCAAATAGCTAAATAGCTTTAGGTTAGGGTTTCGGTGCTCAGCTTCGCACAGCATAAGGGAAGGGAAGAGAAGGGGTGGGAGTACCTGGTGCTCGTCGCCGGCGAAGAGACCAACGAAAGCCTCAGCACCTGCACCTGGCTTAGGGCGGCGGCGGCCCACCAGCGTCTGAGAGCGAGAGGGGGGAGAGAGAGAGAGAACGAGGAGGGAAGAGGAATGCAGCGGACGGAAGGGGAATGCATGCAGGTCATCGACGGCGAGAAAAAAAAAAGACGCACGGGCGGGCTTTCTTGTGGGCCGGTTTTCTTCCACAGCTTCTTTGAAAATTTCTGTTTTTAAATTTTCTTTCTCTCCCTCTTAATTTTTTATTCTTGTCGATTTCATATCTATTCTCTTACATATACCAATTTCACAAACCAAGAAGCAATAACAACATTTTTTAAAATAAAAACAATTTTATCTTTGGAACAATTTCCCAAGTAAATATTAAATATTTTTGTGCCATAAACCTAGAATAATAGTTCCCATGAACTAGAAACCTTGCTATCATCAATAAAAAAAATGGTATGGACTCATATTTCCATGCTCCAACAATAAATAATAAAGAGTACTAACACTTCAATATCTCGTAAAAAAATTAAGTCTTCCTAGCACTCTCTTTCCATTCTATAATTTACTTTCAAAAGATTTTTATGTTGCAATAGTGTGGGGGTATGGCCCCCGGTATCCACAAGACAAGACATGGGCCGCACCATCAGTGGTGGCCCAGCCCACAAGATCAAGACGTGCACGGCGCTACTCGGCGTGCACCGCAAGATATTGTATAGTACCAAATAGGATATTTTCCTTGTAACCCTTTCCCTCCAGACTATATAAGAAGAGGTTGGGCCCCTAGCGGACAAGATACATATATCTGCAGTCACGCGATATCATGCGATAGCTAATACAAACCAACAGACCACAGGAGTAGGGTATTATGTCATACTGACGGCCTGAATCTGTCTACCTCGTGTGTCTTTATTGCCTTCTTGTTCTTGATCTCACGCTCCTCTGCCGATCAATCTATCTTCGTGGGATACCCCTCGAAGGACTGCCGACGATATTCTATCGATAGTTGGCGCGCCAGGTAGGAGCTTACGTGTTGTTTCCTTGTCGAATAAGATGACTTTTTCCGTAGGCTCTTTGTCCCTCCCGTAGTCCAGCCAGATCTTCACGGTCGAATCCATCTCGTGGGTCATCAACGCTGACGGAGTTGGAGAGCTCATTGAGCCGGTGCAGATCGATTCTACGCCAATCACCCCAACACCTACAACTGCAGATCCGATCTCAGAACCGCCTCCGAGGTCGCCTTCATCAACAACTCACTGCTTGCTTCCTCGCTACCAGAGGAGGCGGATCAACAACGATGATTTGATCGCATCCATCAATCAGGTTGGTCTGAAGCTCGTCGATTGCCTCTCCATCGCCGAATCGTCTCTGGACACTCTGGTTCAACGCCGACCATCCTCCGATCCAGATCTATTAGAGGCTGCTCGAGAAACTCCAGGAGTTACGGCCCTATCCTTTGGGTTCACCAACGTCACCGCTGCTTACCAACATGCCCTGAGGGGCAGATTCGCCGACTAGGTTGAAGACGTCCATCCTCTCACCGACCAGATAGTGCCATACGCCGCCGACCAGATGTTCTGTCTAAAGTTAAGTCATGCTTTAATATTTTTCTAAATATTCTCCAATCTTCGTTAATCGCCATGATGTTTCTCCGACCTATTTTCTCTATGTTTGCTCTCCAAATGATTTCTCGAACCCCCGAATAGTCATGTTGATGCTCGGACGCCTCTAGAGATGGCCCTGGCTCTGGCTCCTCCCTACACATGCATGAGCGTCTGCCCTCTGCGTTATGGATGGTCGGTAGTGGCTCCTTAGCGACGCCTGTTCCTCCTACACGTGCACGAGCTCCGCGCTCCGTGTTATAGTTAACAGGCTAGCTAGGGCTAGAGACTTAGCTACACACTAACTGTTCGGGCGGTTTATATTAAATACATCTTCACACCAACTGATCGTCGAGCTACATATGCTATTTCATCGCCATTGCTGATTTTTCTCCGTAGTTCATATATTTTTACATCATGTACTACCCGATCTACACATTTGTATTGCAGGATCATCATCTAGGTGATCAGACCACCTAGTGCTCGGACTTCTCCACCGATCAACTGGTCGGACCGCTAAGTCCATAGACTTCGTCGTCGGCCAGTTGATCAGACTATTCGCCAGTCACTTCTGCTCAATGTTCACTTCACCGCCGATTAGTTGACCAGACTGTTCGTCGCTCGTGCTTCATCGCCAGCTACATTGGTTACTCCTCGGCCCTCGGATTCTTTGTGCTTGAGGACTAAGTGGGCACACTTCACCCTACTTCACCTTGCAAACATCGCCAGCTATGTCGGGGGCTCCTCGGTGCTCGGACGTTGCCAGCGGCACCGAGGACTCCTCGGTGCTCGGACATCGCTAGCTACGCTAGGAACTCCTCAGTGTTTGGACATCACCAACTACGCCGGAGACTCCTCGGTGCGCGAACATCACCAGCTACGCCGAGGACTCCTCGCTGCTCGGACATCGCCAGCTACGCTAGGGACTCCTCGATGCTACAACATCACCAGCTACGTCGGGGACTCCTCAGTGCTCGGACATCACCGCCTACACCAGGGACTCCTCGGTGCTCGGACATCGCCGCCTACGTCAGGGACTCCTCAGTGCTCGGACATCGCCAGCGACGCCGGAGACTCCTCGATGCTTAGACATCGCCCGCTACGCCGGGGACTCCTCGGTGCGCGGACATCGCCAGCTACTGTAAGGTCAAGATGGCGACTAGAGGGGGGGTGAATAGTTGTTACTAAAACTCAATCACGTCGGCTAACCAAAACAAGTATAGAATTAAAACTACCGGTATAGCCAAGACTACACCCCTCTATCTATGTTCTCTAGCACCTCGCTAAGATTCTAATTAAGCAACAAAGGTGCCGGGCTAGCTAAAGCTCACCTAACCAATTCTAGGAGCAAGGTCACACAAACCTATGCCACTAGTACTTCAAGCAATGAGAGAGCTCCTACATATGCTAGTAAGCAAAAGCACAAAGCCAACTAAGCTCACTAGCAATGCTCAATAACAAGGCAACCAATGCCAAATTAGAGAGCATAAATACTTAACTACACAAACTAAGCAATGTGACTAATAAGGTTACACAAACCAAATTAGCTACGCAAGGGAACTACTTCTATGCTACACAAGCAAGAAGGTAACTAGTGAGCTACACACGCTAACTAATTACAAGAGCAACTACACAAGCACAATGTATATAAAAGTAATCTTAAGCTTGTGTAAAGGGATTGCAAACCAACGGGAAGAACAATGTTGACACAATGATTTTCTCCTGAGGTTCACGTGTGAAAGCTCTAGTTTGGTTTTAGTGAATTGATGAAACCCTAAGTGCTAACCTAGTTTATCAAGTGATCATGAGATAGGTAGCACACTTCAAGTAGAGAAGCTTATGAAGATCATAGCATGACAATGGTGATGGCATGGCATTGATAAGGGCTTAAACTTGAAAAGAAGAAAGAGAAAAATAAAAAGCTCAAGGCAAAGGTATAAACCAAAGGAGTTATTTTGTTTTTGTGATCAAGACACTTAGAGAGTGTGATCACATTTAGGTTTGATAGCCGTACTATTAAGAGGGGTGAAACTCGTATCAGAATACGGTTATCAAAGTGCCACTAGATGCTCTAACTCATTGCATGTGCATTTAGGATCTAGTGAAATGCTAACACCATTGATAATATTTGTGAAAATATGCTAACACATATGCACAAGGTGATACACTTAGTGGTTGACACATTAGAGCAAGGGTGAAGAAATTAGAAGTAAAAACAGAGGAGATGCCAGCGTCGGTCAAGTGACCAGACGCTGGATCCAAAAGCACTGGACGCTGACTGCCTGCATTCAGTCGCGTTGACTAGCGGTACAGAGGCTAGGGTTTACCACCGGATGCTATGCTGTGTCCGGTTGAGGTGGACCGGACGCGTTTGGTCAAGGAAAACTGGTTTTTGACCCTTACTGTACTCGACCGAACACTGAGGCTCCAGCGTCCGGTCAGCTTTGCCGGAGCGTTCGGTCAGCTTCATAGCTGTTGAAAACTAACGAACAACATTTGAAGCTGGTGACACGTGGCGTCCATCAGTGGATCGGACGCTGAGTCCAGGGTTCGGTCAGTTGGACCGGAGCGTCCGGTCAGAGCGCAGTGTGCCTAGTGAAGGGGTACAACGGCTCTATTTCGTGGGGGCTTCTATTTAAGCCCCATGGCCGGCTATGGCTCACATCTTTGGCTATTTTCATTGACATAACAACCTTGTGAGCCTAGCCAAAGTCCTCCCACTCATCTTCATCATTGATTCATCATCATAGTGAGATTGGGAGTGATCCAAGTGCATTACTTGAGTGTTTGCATCTAGAGGCACTTGGTGTTCATGTTTCACTGTGGATTTCGCTTGTTACTCTTGGTGGTTGCCGCCACCTAGATGGCTTGGAGCAGCAAGGATCATTGAGCGGAGGGTGGTGATTGTCTCCGGCTCCGATCGTGGTGATTGTGAGGGGTTCTTGACCTTTCCCCGGCGGAGCGCCAAAAGGTACTCTAGTGGATTGCTCATGGCTTGTGTGATCCTCATCTTGTGTTGGTTGTGCGGCACCCTATTGAGGGTTTGGCGTGTGAAGCCAATTAGCGCGTGAACCTCCAAGTGAGTGAATTACCACAACGAGGAGTAGCTTGCCGATAAGCAAGTAAACCTCGGTAAAAATCATTGTGTTCATCCTTTAATTCCGAGGCGATTGGTCTTCATTGTTATTCATCCTTGTGATTGATTGGTTCACTCCTCTACACGGCGGTATAACTATCTTGATCACTCTCTTTATATTATCGCAAACTAGTTGACAAGCTCTTTAGTGTAACTAATTGTGAGAGCTTGCTTGCTTGCTTAGTGTGGCTCTTTAATTAGCCTTTGAGAGCACACTAACATAGGGTAGTGTCATACCTCTTGTGTGAATCGACACTAACTAAACTAGAATTGTGGTAGGTGGCTTGCATCTTGAGTAGGCTAGCGCAACACTTGTTTCGCCTCATAATTGTCTAACTATTTTGTTAAGTGTTGTTGTAGAAATTTTTATTAGGCTATTCACCCCCCCCTCTAGCCATTAGGACCTTTCAAGTGGTATTAGAGCCGAGGTCACTGTTATTTGAGGCTTAACAACCTTCGGTGTTAAAATGGCTCAAATCAACAACACCAAGAAGCCACCCCAATTTGATGGCACAAATTATCCTTATTGAAAGTCAAAGATGACCACGCATATCAAGTCAATCAATAGAAAGGTGTGGAAGATGGTAGAAACCAAAATTGAGATTGGTGATCCGGAGAATCCCACCGCTGCTAAAGAAGTACTTCTCCAAAATAATGACATTGCTCTAAGTGTTATTCATGATGCAATTGATGAAAGAACATTTGAGCAAATCAAGAATATTGAGATGGCTCATGAGGCTTGGAAGAAGTTGGAAGAATCATTTGAGGGCACTCAAGCCGTGAAATGTGCAAAGGCTTACATTCTCAAGGAGAAGTTTGCAAGCTTCAAGATGAAGGAGGATGAGAGTGTGCCGGAGATGTTTCATAGGCTTCAAGTGCTTATCAATGATCTCAAAGCACTTGGAGAAGAGGTGAAGGATAAGGACTTCTCCCACAAGTTTTTGAGATGCTTACCTTCAAGATTTGGCACATTGGTCATAATTCTAGTGAGGAGTGGTTTGGACACCATGACACCAAACCAAGTTTTAGGAGATATTATGACCGATGATACATATAGAGATGAAGATGAGAAGGAAGAAAAGAAGGAGAAGAAGATGAGAAGAAGGA